>NC_056732.1:1200250892-1200326711 GCF_019279795.1 Protopterus annectens
AATTTTTTACAGTTAGTAAAGGACTGTTATTGGAAATATCATATTTCTGCATTGCCAGCACCCTTCCTTTGCAGCACCACTGCAGCTGTTTTAGAAGAAACAGTGTTCTTTTCACTTTTCAGTCATCTGCATGTTTCTCATCTACAGATTGCCACATATTTATTTTTAAATCTTTTAAAATATTACTGAGTTTTCCCAGAGAAATGTCCATGAACATGTAATGCAACACAGTCTACAAAAGGTGAACTGTTCTGGCATAACTTATTCATGTTTCCTTGATAACTAAACTTGCATTGAAAATGCCCCCTATTTAAAAGTACAGTCTTGTCCCACCTGTCTTAAACCTTGTCCATCCATTTTGCTAACACAATACAATTATGTTTCTAGTATTTAATGTCCCTCTTATTTCTTAATATGCCCAAAACATTGTCATTGATTGTTTTCTCTTGACCATAAAACTCATGCATTCATCCTATTTCTGTGTGTCTCCTAAGACCATGTACTTTAGCCCAATTTAGCAATCTGTATCTGCATTTAGGACTGCTTCGTTTATATTTTTTTCTAAAATTTTAATATCACGACTTTTGAAAAGACAACCACTATTCTTCTGTAACCTGTCTCATAGCACTGGGAGCCATACAAGCCCAAATGCATGGCTCTTTGAAGGATAAATATCCTAAATGTCTCCATCATACTTGTTATATTCCCTTACAATTTTATTTCTTTGTTTTTCTGTTATTGACCATAATATAGCATAGTGTAACTATGTCCATCTCCTCTCAAGCACTTCCATTTGTCTTACCTAGGTGATCTTTTCAGTCTAGCCAGGATCCCAAAATAATATGTCAGTAACAATCAAACACATGCCAATTGGTGAAAATATTAATGTGGAATTTCTGCTTGTGTGCTGCAGTATGAACAGTATAATTTACCACTGATTTTTTTTTTTAATTTCTCCCTTCTTGTTTCATGTTTTACAATCATTCTAGTGTCCTTGGACATCACTAAGTTTACCAACCCCTCCTTCCACCCACAGACTTTCTTTGACTCAGGTCTGGGGCCTCTGTGGATCTTAAGGGTGTTTTGGGGGTTATGCCAGTGACTGCTTTTGCCTGCAGATTTTTTTTTAATTTAATTACCTAACTTCATTTTTCTCCTCCTCCTCCTCTGCATCCTTCGTAGAGCTACTTCATTTTTCCCCATCTCCTCCTCTGCATCCTTCATAGTGGTACTACACTGTATGGGCCATGTTTCACTTCAGGGGTGGAGCTACTACACTGTATGGACCATGCTTCACTTCAGGGAGTGCTTAGATGAATCCCCATCTCTCCCTACCAGTCCCTCAGATGCCTGAGTCACAAAATAAACTTGAGTCATGTGGGCCACAGTTAGGGCTATATCCCTCTATACCACTGCACTGGCTACCACTGAAATATTATGTTTCATTGTTTAAATAAAGATGACATTGCAAAAAAGAAAACAAAAGAAAAAAAGAAAAAAGTATACTAACACCGGGAAAAGAATTTTGACCTTCCATCTTCTTATTCTATAAATTCCTTTTGATATCTGTAGTTTTAGATTCCTATACTGTTTAAGCTTCTAATATGTCCAGTGTTCTCCCTTTCTTAAATATATGTAAATCCTACTTTTCACATGTATCCTATTATTTTATTATCTCTTCAAATGTCCTACATACTCTGTACTCCATCCTAGCATTTTTCCATCCAGTAGGTGCCATAGTTAAGACCATAACTCATAATTTTTAACCCTCTTCCTTGGAAATGGATTATACCCAAATACATGTGCAGGCATTTTTGCTCCATTCTCACAATACAAGTGCAGTGAAAAGAAATAACTTGTCTGCTCAATAACTAATTGTCATTATTTCCAGGTTTTATTTCCATGGGGCTGATTGACAGTAGCATTATGTTGTTGACTGACAGAGTAGGTTACTTTATACCTTTGGTCAACCATTTAATGTCTGTTGAATTAATACACTTTTTTTCCCATTTTATTTAAGTCATACTTTTCTGATATCCAGTATTCATAACAGCACTTTTCTTCCAATTACTCATCTGACTCATAGTTTTCATGACAGATCCACACAGAGGATGCCTCTGTATGGATTAAAATTAAGGATTATTAATCCCACCTGGGTCTCCTCCAATTAGAGTTATTCCAGTGTCCCTATAACTTCTTTTGTTCTCTTAAGTAATCAGTTTTTGAAAGAGTTTCTTTTTTGGACGTTATGACTGTTTTAGTTTTGTGCGTTATACTTACTTTTACAACATAAAGTTATGCCACATGAACTGTTCCCAGTTCCTTTCATATGTAGTAACTGTTACTTGCATTATCTAGCCTGGCTTTGTGGCTTACAGGTTTGAAGCCCTGACTGTGAACTAGACTGCATAGTCTGAATGTTGACTCAGGATCTGGATGAGACAAGTTGAGAGAAAGTAGGAGTAAGCAGCTAATACTGATTTATCTATCCAGAGTGCTGGAAGTGGTGGCCTTGTCAGCTGATTGTCACAATGCATCTAGAGGCTTGCCAGACATGAAGAAGGTCCAGGAAAAGGGATGTTAGATTCTGTCTACCAAGCCAGTGATGGCAAGTCGTTGTAAGTGTGTGTGTGTGTGTGTGTGTGTGTGTGTGTGTGTGTGTGTGTGTGTGTGTGTGTGTGTGTGTGTATGTGCAGGTTAAGGAAGGTTACACTTGATGCCTGTGTTGAAAGGGTGCTCACATTAGCCACCAGAAAGTGGGCTTAAAGCCTTAAACAAAAGTGTTCTAATGGATAAATGGATATCTGGATGATGGCCTCTGTGATTGGCTTTGCCATGAAGGGAATGGATGGGATGGAACAGCTATCCTACTACATGCAGCAATTGGGCCAACATACTTATCTAACAAAGCTAATGACTTGCAGGTATCAGGGATATCATAAACAAAGAGTGAAACCAAGTTTAGTAATGAGGATCTTCCCAAAACATATTGTGCTTATTTTGATCTGCACACTCTTCTTCCTCTGTCATTGCATTCATTCAACTATTTTTTCTATCCCTAAGTATCCCTTTGCCAAGTGACACCTCAACATCAAGGAAGGGAGAAACTTCTGGCTATTTTTCATGATATCTTATGAGTGAAGACTTTAGTTAGGTTAGGTGGATGAGGGCCCAGTAGCCATCCTGCTCTGCTGGCTGATCATGGTCCCTCACTTGGAGAAATCGAACTGCAGTTATGTCGTGTAAATATCAAACTCATCTATATAAAATACACTTTATATTATGTACATCCCTCATAAGCCCATAATGGCTACTGCACTACAAATGCAGGGATCCCTGATTTCCACTTGAAGTTAGCAGGTCGCATATGAACACAGACTTTCCCACAAATAGGTGGGCTGTTTCATCAAACCCTTCTGGCTAAACATTCTGAACATTCTGGCATCCTCTGATTATTTTAGAATGCGAGCCTCCAGCAGCCTAGATGAAAGTCTTGCTTCTGTCACAGTGGATGAGTGGTACAAATCTTCATTGCTTTGGTCTAGAAGCAAGAAGTCTACCAGTTCCTTTAGTAAAAGATCCACTCTTGATACTTTCAAATATTTGCATGTTAAATCAATGCATCGATAATTACCTGGATCTGATGTAACTCAGCTTTAGTGAACAGGAACAATTACTGCTTGCTGCCATATTTTCTGAACATAACAGTCGTTTACTCTAGGATTCCAGAATAATTTTCACATGGTGTAGCATGCCATGATGAAATTGTTCAGTTCATATAAATAAAGGTGATCCCTAGACAAGATGTTCTGTGGTTTCTAACTGCACATCATGTAGATATGGAAAATCTTACTCATAGAGGGCACCTGCGGTGTGCTTTATTCCAAAACCTCAGTAACCCTCTTGGCCTTGAACGTTTGAGCTGATTATGCTAGCAATGTTATCATCTGGGGATCCTAACAGCAAAAATGGCATTGCAGACAGCTCCCCTTTTATATCAGTAGTAGTACTGCAAGCATTGTTGTGGAACTGCTGCTATGTCTACAGTAATATAGATATTATAGACAATAAACAATTGGAGCTTTGCAGTCCACCAGCTTGCAGATAGATAGGCTGTACTTCCTTGAATAGCATCAGAGTATGCTAAGGTCTCTGTGGTAGGCTTGTCATGCATTCAGATATGCTAAGAGCATATAATATGATTCAATAGAATGGAATTCAATGTTTTTTGAAAAATATTATTCATTCACGGTATTGTTATATATTCTTGGAGCAGCATTTGTGAATGACATTCACCTGTATCTCTGGTAAGCTCCACACCCATATTCTGCCATAGGGGGATTGCAAAAGTGATTCAGCTAACATGAATATTGTTGCAAAGTCCTTCTACTGTGTTAACCCAAGTTGTTGGAGCACAATCCTAAGCTGTCATCTATACCCCTGACTTAAGCAGCTCAGATAAACTTATACCCATTGGTTAACATATGTGTCTTGTCAGCAGAGCTTGGTATACTCATAGGTCCATCAGATTTGTAGGTCAAGCAGTGAGTGTGATAGTTTTACTGACCCAGACAAGCTTACACTAACCTTATTATCTACAGAGGATCTGTAGCAATCACAGACGAAAGGTCACTCTAAGTCCTCAAAATGCCCCATAACCTTGAACACCCCTTAGACAGCACACTTCCCACAACTAAAATTGTGTTTTATATACATGGATGTTTAGTATAAGGACTACTTCTTTTTATAGGTCCAACTTTGACAACTTATCTATGGAACAGTCTTAACTTAGTATTTGTACTTCCTTTATATTGCTCACCATTGCTTCCTACTATTGACCACACAAAACAATGTCCTGGTGAGAAGCAGCCTACAAAAGTCCAGAAATTCATTCCTGCTTACATCCAAACATGTAACACAAATTGCTATTACATATGCAAATTTATGATAGCATTCCATTAAACAGAGAGTTAACAACTATCTTTTGCATCTCTGACAATTATTTATATGATAAAAACTGCCTTTGGGATATGTTCATATTTATGTAGGAGAAATTGGAGGACACAAGCAACTCTTATCTATAGCTCTAAAGGCAAGTAATTATCACAGACTCTGACAATGTCACTATTATTCCATGTTTATCATCAAAGCTAACTCTGTGTTTCCAGCAAAAGTTCTGGAATGCTACAAGAAACAAACTCAGAAATTAGACTTTTTGTTCACCTTTGCTGTCATTAATACTTGGGTATGAACAAAAAGTTAATTTGTTTTTAAGCACAGTTATTTGGCTAACTTTCCTTGTGAAATGTTCCTCTTTTCATATCCAGTAAGTTATTATGTCTTACTCCCTTTCATTATGTAACTAAGTGTGGTGCTGTTTGCTAAATGACTAAATGAACAATGATTTATTATCTTCATCAGATAAAATCAAGGTAGTATATTGATTTTACTTTTTTTTATGCCTCCAAGCTACATCACCTCTGATAAAAGTCTGGACATATCTCCATACTGTCCTGGATTAACTGGAACCATAACTGTGTTCTGTACTACAGGTTCTTACACTATGACCTTGGTGCAGTAATCATAGAAAAATGCATCCAGTCCTTATGATCCAGTCTTTGCCAAACCAGCCCCTAGTTGTATTATATAGATTCATAGATTCATAGTCTGTTACTAGGCTAACAAACCAGGGGGCCTTTCTAAACCTAACCAAATTTTCCTAGAGGAATAATAATGTCCTGGCCATGGATGGCCAGGCATTTCTAAGCTACCTCTGTCTATAAGGGACATGGGTGCCAGGTCCAGTGTAAATTTCCTATTCCCCAACTACTTGTCTAGGTTACACTTAAATTGGGTAATAGACAAACTCAGCTTCACATGGATGGAAAGCTTGTTCCATAGGAAAGGCAGTCTCAGGGACACATATCTGTCTCTCCAGCATGTTAAGTTTAAGTCACAGACAAAATATGGGTCCTTGGACCTTGTATTTCTGTACTCTTTGAATTACAAATATGTAGGAGATACATAAGTATGACAGAGACTTTCATGGGATATGAAAGGACAAGGAGTTAACATATTTATTGCTCTGGGTAGAAGAAACTTTTAAGAGTTTGTTGCAAAGATCATGTGAAGATGTGCTGCCAAGCATAAAGCTGAATTTGCAAAAAAATTAGTTTATTCCCCTCCTCTCTGCAAATTTTCCTGTACTCAGCCTGATTTGCTGTGAAACTGAAGCTGTCTGAGAATAACTTACTTATTGATCCATAGTTGTTTGCAGAACTTTACTCCTTTAAAACAGCTTTACTGTAACTGCAATCTGATGGATTAGGGTAATCCTTGTGCTTCAAACACAGGTGTTAGACTACTGTTGCCATTACATAACATTGTACCACGGGAAGCATAACAGATAACACTCCTCTTGCAGGTGTAGGACCTGTTTACTGCTACTCCCACCATGAATTCTCCAGCCATCCTTCAGGCTATTACATTTATAGGACCCAGAACTCCACCTCTTTTTTACCACTCTTAAAGACATAGACATACATAGACATTCCCAGGGCACAATAATATACTCACAAATCCTAAACCATCAATCTGCATTTAAGCACTCTAACATTCTTTCTTCTCTTTTATTTACTAACTGACCCCAGTGATCACACAACTTTCTCCAGCCAGCTCCCCTGTCACTGACACATCTCTCTACAAACATATGTACCTCTCTACACACCTATGAACCATGCTATGCTTCTCTTGAATATTACTGTATCCTGACACTCCCTGTCTTATCAATTTACAACTTACCACACACCACTTAATCTTAAACACATTTCTCCCACTATCTGTTCGACTTCTAACAATTCAGATTTCCCCACTTCACCACTAATTGCTTTCAATAAATTCACTATTCCACCCAATATTTGCTTCAAACTGAAATGAGTAAACTGTTACATCTACAACATCAAAATAAAACTAACTCTTAAAGTTTAGCCAAAACAAGCTTAACAAACATATCCATCTTTTTTTTCTCTCTCTCTCTTACCTGTCTGTTGAGATATTTACCTCTAAGCCCAGCCCACTCATCTTGGCTCTCCAGTAGCCTTCAAACCTCATTTCAAGCCAAGCCCCCTTCCTACTCAGCCCACTCACCTCCTTCCAATACAGGGACCCACAACCATCACCAAAAGTAACAAAATGTATCCCACCTTCCTCAAATTCCCCCAAACAGCATAACATAATTTTCTTAAATACTTGTAGCATCTACAACAAAATCTCAAAACCCCATGCATGTATATTTCACAATAAAATGAGTATTCTTGCCATAAAAGCCTTTATATGCATCTCCAAAATATCACTCCCTGATTATAATATCATCAGGGCTGACTGAACTAAAAAAAAGACAAAAGAATAGGTTTAGTATACCCAGACTATCTTGAAATCCTACTATATAATAAGCCTATTCCCAAATTCAATAATGCTGAACTCCTCATCCCCCATCTTAAACTGAGTAACCATAAACAATTATGTTTTATAGTACTCTATTTTCCTCCAAGCAATAATACTACAGCCCTGGAAAGCATACTAAAATGGGTCCCCATACAGTTTTTAATGAATAGATAATCCTAGGTGACATTAATTTCGATACACAAACTATATCCACAAAATGCCAGTCAACTAGCCTCACCCTATTTGACTTGACTCAACTCATTTCCTCCTACACATGCTATAACAGTCCCAAAAGCAATGGCATAATTCTTGACTGAATATCACTGTCCATTTCCACTAAGTATGTGTCCATTTTTCTTTAAAACAGTGTAAGAAACTTCTCTGTGTGGAAGATTTTCAGTCCATATATTTCTAGTTAATCACTGTATATTAATCAGATCAGACAATAGTAGTAGAAGTAGCGAACGTAAACTCGTCAAGTCAAAAAGTAATAATAGAAAATATATAATTCTACAGCATTACTAAGTATTCGAAAGTAATCCAAGCAAGGCAGGCAGTCTGTTTCCAGTTGAAAATCTTTTATTAAGTACACAGACAAGCGATCCAAGTAAAACAAAAATAGAGTAATAATTTCCTCACAAGCTTTCTAAATATATATATATATAATATACTTTTTATCAGGCATGGGAGTGGTTTATTGTGCTGTAAAACAAAGTGTTATTGGTACACACGTTAAATTCACATCCCTACCCCATCAATGTGACATTCGAGCTGGTCCTGCCCTACCTAGTAGCTGTCATAATAATATATAGCCCTAATGTACTTTAATGGTACATCTTATTTAACCAAATTATTAAGTAGATTATTAAGTCTGTGATTTTATATACAAGGCAATATACTACATGGCTGGAAATATATAAACCTTAGTTCATTTTGCGATCAAAAATTATATGTAAATATATACATATACATTTTGCATGTAAAAATCAGTTTCTATTTTCATAACCTATTGTTAACAAAGATCACTTTCGTCCTTCTAGACTTCTTCAGGTCTGTGTACAAGAACCCTAAAAACCTATATAACTTTATAATTAGTTAGTATTGTTATTACCATCATTTTGAATAAAGTTGAAAAAATATATATATATATATATATATATATATATATATATATATATATATATATATGATGGAAACAAAATATACACTTACATTTCAAATGATTTAAAATGGTATTTAAAATCAATTTGTAGAAAAAAATAAAATAAAATACAATTAGTCATGTAAACAATGTGGCAATTTTCTAAGTTCCAGTGCACTTTTAATTGAACAGTAGTAGTTTAGTCCAGGCTTTCTAAAAGAGTTTAGCTTTAATTGCCACATAAGAATATTTGGGATGTCTCCTTCAAGATCACCCATGTCTATGCAATCCAGGATCTGAAACTTAAAACCTGTGTGTCTTTTAGACCCACTACACTTTAGTGGGCTGTTTTGAGACTTCGGGGATACAACAGAGATTACTTGTTTTTTGTCCAGTTTTCTTCCTTTCTGATTCCCTCAGCAGCCACCTCCCTATATATGCAAACAGACTCGGTACTCTTCATGTCAGACAGTGCTTACTTAGACTTTACTGTAACCTCACTAGTTTAACTCTGATACATTTAACAAAATCCTAAACTCCTTTAACTGGTCTATCCCAAAAAACTCTTCTACTTCACAAAGCTGTATAAAAATATAATACACTCTTCCTGAAAACCCTCAATAGCCTGGCTACAATTAGAACAAAAAGAGGGTTATCCACTCAGAGAAGGCACCTAATATATGAAAGAGAAACAGCCTGAAAATAATGGCTAAAACAAAGATCTCAAGAAAATTTACAACACTTTAAAGAGAGATAAAAGAGAGATTAACAAGGACAAGGAAATCAACCACAACAATCCCTTACAAAGTCAGTGTTCCAACCCTAGCAAATTATGGTCTTCTTTTAATAATAGACTCCACCCTAGAACAATCACAACTCTTAATCCTGCCTCAAATAATACTCCTTCCGAAATAGCTGCAGAATGTAACACACATTTTATAAAAAGCATTAAAGCCCTTACTAAAGATTTTCATCCTAACAGTCCTAACATGCCCTCTCCTCAGACATAATGCACCCCTGTTTTACCCTAAAACCTACCCCAAACATTAACATCAAATTGCTCCATCATAAACTGAAACCCTGTTCTCCATCAGCAGATTATCAGCCAACAGAATACATTAAGCTGGCTGCCAGATCCATAACCTATCCTGTGTCTGTTCTAATTAATAGATCCACAAGTAATCATATGTTTCTTCTCTATGGAAAAAAAAATCCTTCATAATCCCCTTACATAAAGGACCCTCGTGATATAACCAGTTTCATTCCTATTATCATATTATTCCCTTCGCCAACATTTCTGGAGAAGTGGATTCATAAGCAACTTTTTCAAAACACCCTTCGGGAAAAGCTCTTGACCCCAACCCTGCATGGTATTAGACCCACTTATTATACTACCATGGGTTTATTAACCATCACAGATACTATTAGCAGAGACATAGATGAAGGCAAACTCATTTTCTCTGTATTCTTTGATCATCTAAAGCATTTTATCTAGTCTCTCACTAAAATCTCTTCTACAAACTGCCTTCCCTCAGGCAAACTCAACCCACACAACTATGGTTTAGCAACTACTTAACCAATAGATAGCACTCTGTTAAATGGCTCTGCACTGTTCCTCCCTTCCTTTCTTCCTTCCTATCAATACTGGCATGTTACAAGGTTCTATTCTCATTCTTCTACGCTTCAATATATTCACTAACAATTTACATAAATCCTTTTAGCAAACTCCCCTCATACAGTACTCTGACAATTCAACTCTAATATGCATTTCCAACAACCTAATGTATTGTCAAAGAATTACTCAAAAAGCCTTTAACGCTATTGAAAGTTGGCTGCAGGATAATCAACTGCTATTAAATTCCTAAAAACTAAATTATTTGTCTTTTTTCCAAAATCCCATTTCCTTGAAAAAAAACTTTAACATTTCTTCCACAAATAATACCATTATTGAAGTTACCCCACAAAACTACTTGACATGGTAACTGATGGCAATCTTAAATTTGATTAACATATCCATAACAGCATCAAGAAAACCCATCAAAAACTAGATACATTAAAACAGAGTAAAACAATTCCTTACAAACTTTGCAAAGGTAATGTTAGCTGCCACTTACATATTGCTATTTGAAGCCCCTATCATGACCAATCTGCAAGCCTAACGTAGTTCAGTATTTGAACAATGCTACAACAAAGTTGCCAGATTCACTTGCAACAGACTTTAGAGGACCCACCACTGTTTAGCACTAAAAACACTTAACTGACTTGATTGTCCTCACAATCTGTCTTATACTCAGCTCATTTTAACCCACAAAATCATCCATATCCCATCCACCTGCCAGCAATTAGCTCCATACTCCAATACTATTTTCTAAACTGTCCCCTTTGATAAAATCATAAACAATTGCTTGCCATCAACAACCCAATAAGGGGCTGCTGGAGTAAGTCTCTGTTCCCAGTAGCGTAGCTAGAACTTGAAGAAAATTCCTGTATCAGTCAAGTCTCTCTCACAGTTTCATCTTTTCAAACCATTATTAAAATACTTATTCTATTCCTGTTGACTTTGTACCTAATCCTCATGTGGGACATAGCTCTCCTAATACCCTTCATCAACTTTCTTATACCTCCCTTTAAAGACTAGATCACGTAATCTGCTTATCCCCTTGTAAAATATCATTTCTTTGTACTTCTTAAATCACTACCCTTACTTCTAACTAATGTACCATTGCTACTTCTCTGTTAACACTCAAACTTGCTTATCTCTTTTAATACCTCACTCTTTTGTATCTCGTAAATTACTCCTACCTATCTTATATTAAACTCTTCTATCTGAAAATTCTCACTAGGATGCTTGTATATTATTGTTTGTGAATATAAGTACAAATATTATTACACTATTATGATATGTATTCACTGAAACTGCATTATAAAATGTGTTACTGTAAATATTAACTGCATTAAATCTGACACCTTGGAGCCTTACTTCCAGGGCCTCTACTTTGGACTTTCCTGGTAAACAAGTATCAGTAAGTAAATAACTAAATAAAATATAATTAATAAAGATGGAAATTAGGAGTGGAACTGCATCAAAGAATGCAACTACTCCACTTACATGTTTTATTCCATGTTCTATATTTACTAAAAACTGCAAGAAATACCTAGCAAATCTAAAGTCTTCACTGTCTAATATCTTAAACCTCCTATTGTGGAAGCCCATGAGATATGTGCAAATGATTGGATAAGGACATAGCAGTGTTTGAGCTACATGGCTTCTGAATGACCATGACTTTTTACATTCATTTTTTTAAGTCTTGGCTGGTGCATTCAGAGTAATAATGCCAAACCTTTTTACCAAGTTCTTCAGTACAACGTATGTTGATTGTTTGTCCATAGTTCAGAAACACAGCTTAAAAACAAAGTCTGATGTTTAAAACTTGTTTGACACCCTAAAAATTAAAAGATTGGAAACTAGGCAATAGCAAGTTAAAATACTGAACTCAGCTACTAAGGAGGCGGAAGGTTCTAAAATGCAAAGAAGCTGAAGAAATGTATGAACTAAGTGATAACCTGTATTTACAGTTTGAAAGGCTAGCAAAGATGCAGTGAAACGGGGCTGGTAGATACCAGAAAAGACTAGACCACCTCTAATACAATGGGTATTCAGTGCTAGAGAGACTGCAGAGATGACATGGCATCTTATCTTGGCATCAATTATAGTGCTTAAAGAGGTAGAGAAGGGAACAGTGATAATTTTAAGGAGTAAATGGTAGAATTAGTTGAGAAATTACAAAAAGAAAGATACTGAGGAAAAGCCCAGGAGGTTTTGCTTTTTCACCTGGAAATACATAAATATTTCTACATAACAAAGAGAATAGGAAAGATGCTCCCCATATCGCAGGTAACCTGATGGAGATGTGGGATAGAGGATGTGGGGGCTGAATACATATATTCTTGAGGCATCCTGATCTAAACCACTTTACGAGTGATCTACTGACCCCAACAAAAGCAGAGCCTGGAAGACAATAGGTTATAAGAGATAGCATAGATAAATAAGTTTTGTAGCAAAGAAGAAAATCACTAGAAGTTGGAAAAAAGGGAGAGTCCAAATGTACAAGAAGTGGAGGCCCTAATAGGGGCACGGAGAGAAGAAGATAAGAGATTGTGGAGGAGCGTACCTCTTAACTTCCAGATTTTCACATATTTCACAGACCAAATTTTTGCTTCATATTTTTGGCATGCTCCCCATAAGATTTTGTTTTTGCAAATCATTGAGGATTGAAGTCAGAAAATAATGGCAGGCATTTGAGTTTAATGATTCATACCCTTCAGAAAATTAATGCAAATGCAAAGTCTGTTATTCTGTCAACTTTCCAAATTTGCAAGAGTGATATTTAAAATTTGTCCCTAATTTCGGATCTTTATCCCCATTACTTATGGCTTTGTCCAGATTTCTTGCTCTAAGAGTTTGAGAGGTATGGTGGGGAGATATGTGGTAAGATACCTACCTTGGCTACAATATGTAGACAGAACCAAGGGGAGAAATCAGTCAAAAGAAGACTAAGGATGGTAATGATGCAGCTGCTGAAGGAAGAAGGACAATTTAATATTTTAAATATTAAGTGGAAAAATGTTTAGAAATGCAAATTGTTTTAAATTTGTTTTCACATTTTTTCTTTTACCATGTTTCCTTTGCAATTATAGGAGACACTGTCTAAGCTACAGTATGGGAAATAAAAAGACTCGATGAAGAAAAAGAAGATGTAAGCAATATGGTTGATTTTGAAGTTAGTGTGGATTTTGGACACTGTATATATATATATATATATATATATATATATATATATATATATATATATATATATATATATATATATATATATATATATATATATTTGGGCAAATCAGTGTATGAATTTCCTTCTTGTAATAGATGATCTTACAATAATATGTGTTAGCCTGGAGTATTGTATGTCGTTTTCACAGTACCGTTCTTGTGCTTTACTTGTTTTTGAAATTTAATAATAAAGTCTTTTACTTCAAAAAAAGTGACACAAGTAAGTGGGTCATCAAGTCACAAACTGTCTCAGAAACTGGTTACGATATAGGGGCAGAACTTTGATTAAAGGTTGTTATCAAATTAGCATTAATAACTATCTGGCTGTCACAAAATTAAGTTTTGCTGACACTTCTATCAAAATGATTTTAAAATGCCTATATATTTGAAGCAGAAGAAAATAAGCCCTTCTGAAGATAGCACTGAGCACTCCAATGAGTCTGATGCACTGGAAACAATAAAACAGTTGAGATAGGACTTCATAACAATGACCTAGATTGTATTAGATAAGGCTCAGCATAAATATAGAGAAAACACAACACATGGCTGTGATTACATAGGGAAAGATCAGAAGTAGGATTTTGCACTGAAAGACTAAATAAAGAGTGACAAGGTAAATGTCCTAGAGGTCTAGAAATGTTGTAAGCAATACAAATTAGTCTCAATCTACCTTAAAGAAATTTCATTCTTTCCCAACTTAATAAAAAAATACAAGAGAGTTCCAGCAAACCTAAAGTATTCATGGCTTAATACCTTAAACCTCCTGTAGTGGATGCCCACACTGTCTGTACAAATGACAACCTAAATACATACCAGTGCTTCAGATACATGACTTCTGAATGACCACGAATTTTTACTTTCCCCCTTTTCACGTCTTTGCTTGTAAATTTAAGCCAAAAAAAAGCCATTTACCTGTGTGACCTTTTCCCTCATTTCCTAACTTCAGATCTCAGTTAAAACGATAACTTTACAAAGTAGCTCCTGCCTAAAATGTGTCATAATCACTGCTCCCACTATTTCCCTCTGCTCTGTCATCATCATCATCATCTACCTCCTGCAAATTTCTTGCGACTGATATTTTATTGTACATATTGTAAATAATGGGATGCTTTCGAGGTACACAGTCTTTTAGTTGTGTTCAAAGTGTTCATATGTAGTATGTCCTTGGCTTTCTCTTCACCTGTCTCTATACATTAAAAGCTATCTTTTAATTTGCAAGCATGTTGGTGTTACCTTTATACTTATTTTCTGTGTCTTAAAATTATCAATGATAATCAATGCTCTGTTTTGGTATACAAAGAAAAAAGGGTTCAAAACACTGAAAATGTAAGCTACAAGGAATTCCTGAAAATGAAGATGTAATCATCATGTAAGATCATCTATTACCATCATCATCATCATCATCAGCCCCCTTTTTCCTTTTTTATTTCTACATGGGATTCAGGGTATTATGTCAACTATCACCATCTCCCTCGATTCGGTGCCACACTCCTGCCTTCTTCAACTTTCATGCCTGACTGTCACAAATCTTATTTCACACAATCCATCCACATCTTTGCTGGATGTCCTAGTTTCCTTTTGGCTCCTTCCTGTCTGTCCCAAATCTTCCTCACCAGATTGTCTTCTGCTTTTCTGCACATGTGTCTGAACCACCATAATCTGTTCTCTTTCATCTTTTCTACAATTGGAGCTACTTTGGCTTCTGCTCTTATATTCCTCATCACTTCAGCTGTCCCACAGTGGGCATTCTATGACCCTTCTCGGGCACTTCCTTTCCATCACCTCCAGCTTCTTCATCTGCTCTGCCTTTACTGCCCAGGTTTCTGTACCATATAGTATACTGCCCAGGTTTCTGTACCATATAGTAGTAGTGGTCACACCACTGTCTTGTACACCTTACTTTTCAGCTTCTTTGGCATTCGTCAGTCATAGGCTACACCTGAGAGTCTATGCCAGTTGGCTGCAGCCCCTTTGATTCTAGCTTTGACCTCTTCATTCAGACTTCCTTTCTCCTCAACCACCCTTCCCAGATACTTAAGTTACTTACCTGTTCCACTATCTTCTCTTCTATCTCAATTCTTAACTTCTTCTGATTTCCCCAATTTGCTGCTATTACCACTGTCTTATCTGTGCTTAGTTTCATCCCATGTGCTTTAATTTTGCATTCCATTCCCCCATCCTTTACTGAAGTTCTTGCTTTGTTGATCTGTCCCCTCCAACCTGTTTGCTAATGTAGTTCATCACCAGTATAAACAGCAGTGGGGTCACAGCTGAATCCTGGTGTACACCTACTCCCACTGGGAACCCCTCTGTGAGACTGAACACTGTTCGTACTTGAGTCACTGGGTCCTTGTTTGTAGCTTGAGATTTTGAACCACTGCAGTACTGCCCAGGTCAGCTTTCTTGGGACCTTGTCATATGCTTTGTAAGATCACCTAATACCAGCTGTTATGAAATTAGATGCAAGAAAGCCAAATGAAGAAAAAAATTTCAAAAGTTGAATGGTTTACTAAAATAGTTAACCCTAGTGACACTGTGATCCACATATTTTTTTAAAGCTTTTTTTTTTAAAGTTGCTTCAGGTTTCAGCTTTGTTACCTAAGAAGTTAACTTGAGAGTGTTTCTGCTATTTCAAACTGAGCTAATTGGGGGAAGTCGGAGGAAGGTCTCTGAGCCAACTAATCAGTGATATATAACATTAAGTATCCTGTTTTTTGCTTATTTTTAAGTTATTTATAGCACTTTTATTGTCTGCATATACTTTTCTAGCTAGTTTCACTGTGTGTAAGGTATTAACTAGAAATTTTCTGCAACTGTTAAGCATCTGGTTGGGTTTGTTTGTTCTAATTTCCTGCTAAGGAGTGTATCATATAACTTGTTTGCAGTTAAAAGCATTTTCTAGAGTCTCCTTGATTCTTTATCTGTTTAAACATTTCTGGAGTATTTTCAACCTACGTAGTGTTAGTAGTGTAGCATTGTCCATATTCAGGCTTGTGTTTTAGGCCTAGTTGTTTGTTAGTAGAGGCTGTGTGTCTGAGCACTTGTTCCAGGCCATCATAGTTTACCTAAAGCCAGTATAGCATTTCAGTGAGAGTGAATTGTTTATGGTCATTGGCTGATTGGGGTTACCTGGTCTACGGCTTGGAGTAAGCACCTCATTGGTTCTGTCAAGCTTTTTTTTAAGTTGTTTCAGGTTTCAGCTTTGTTACTTAAGAAGTTAACTTGTGAGTGTTACTGCCATTTCACACTGAGCTAATCAAAGGAAGTCGGAGGAAGGGCTCTGAGCCAACTAATCTGTGATATATAACATTAAGTATCCTGTTTTTTGCTTATTTTTGAGTTATTTATAGCACTTTTATTGTCTGCATATACTTTTCTAGCTAGTTTCACTGTGTGTGAGGTATTAACTAGAAATTTTCTGCAATTGTTAAGCATCTGGTTGGGTTTGTTTGTTCTAATTTTTGTTTCCCAACATCCCTCCCTATTGGTATCCTGTTTTTATACTTGGTGGCTTTACAGTTGCCCGCCCCTACTGTAAATTTGATCTGGGACACTCCTCCCAGTCTAGTGTCATTACCTCATTCTACCTAATCCAGGGAGAACATTTGAGAAGGCCAACCCAGTTAGTTTCTGCTCCCCCTTTCCCCTTTCCACTTTACAAAAAAAAAAAAAAATTTCTAAACCTGTTTCCTGCCTTTTCTGTAAGTTGTCTAGTCCAGATACAGATTTGCTGTATCCAGGACTGTTTGTAAGATTCTGAGTACCCAAGCCTTTCTGTGTTGGAGGGAAGCATTCTAGCTTCATTTTGTTTCTTAGAACTAGCCAGATTTCTAGTTTCAGCACTCAAATCTGTTTCTTTGAGCTCAACACTTGTTCAGAACTCATTGTAAGCGCTAAATAAGCTACAAATTACTACAGCACTCAACTTTCCTCACTTGTCTAGACAAAAACAGTTTTTAGTACTTAATAAGCACCTACCCAGGCATGTCTAAGGGTCAGCCCCCAGTGTTTTCTCCTGTCTACCTGATGAATCTGGGCATCTTGGGGCAATGCAGCAATTGCCTCATGTACAGAGACAACCATCTCCTCCTACCACCCAACACTACAACCTGTGAGAGATGCACTTATATAGCCAAACTGGAAGCAAAGCTATCTTCACCCAATACTGGACTAGACAGCCAAGAGGAGAAGGTAAATAATTGCACCACACCACACTCATTACATAGTCCCTCAAAACCTACACCACCAAAACACACACATAGAAACACAAAACACACACCTACATTCACGGAGGGTCTCAGAAAAAATCTACCCAAGCAACAGGGAACTCCAAAAAAAAAAAACACAAGCAACCTCCACCCCCCAACACAACCCAAATGACACATAACCCACAAATTCAGTGTGCTACTCAACCACAGCCTATAAGGCATAACAACGTACCCAATAGGTACGTCATAGGTAACTCTATAGTCAGGAACGCTGATGTTCCACTCACCAGGCTAAACAAGGAGAAAGTTACTGTCAGCTGCCTGTCAGGTGCCAGGATCCACCACAAAATGCATGCACTCAAGTCACTCCACAACAAGTACAAATATGGCTCTGTCATTGTCCATGTTGGTGTGAATGACCTGAGATGTACCTCCTTGGACTATATGAAAAGAGACATGGAGGAGCTGCCCTATCTTGTAGCCCAGGCAGGTATGACCCTAGCACTGAGTAGCATCCTGCCATCACCCAGAATGATACCACAGTACAAGGACAAAATGATTGACTTCAACAGTTGACTAAGCTTCTGGTGTCATTCTAAGGGGATCCAGTATGTGTCTGCCTAGATGACATGATCGACAAACCACAATGCTTTGCCAGAGATGGCCTGCACCTGTTGCCCTTGGTATTCCGGATACTGGCTAAGGCTCTTGCCACCCCTATAGTGCCTTATTTAGGCAAGATTCAAATGACAAATTCACCACCATAACAGGTACAAGCCAGTATAATCTGAGGGTAAAGCTACTTAATGCTAGAAGTCTAAACCTAAAACGCACTCACTCGAGACACTCCTTAAAATGGAGAACATCAGCATCTGTACAGTGACAGAGACCTGGTTCAAGGCTCCAGAGAAAACCCCTGCATTACCAGGCTATAGTTCATACCACACTTTTTGGCCACCTAACCTGGACCGAAACACTAAAGCGGAGGCGTGTCCATATTCATTAAGGATATCCACACCTCCAGGCTAGTTGCTCAGCATAATGCATCCGAGATTATCCAAGTGCAACTAACTCTGAGTAAGACTGCAATCCAAATTGTAGTTTGCTACAGATCCCGCACCATGCCCAGGATTCCCACTCTTCATTTCTTGATACACTGGAAAATATTAGGGTACAACCTAACACCCTAATAATGGGTGAGTTAAACTACCTCACCATTAACTGGGAAAACTAATCATGTACCAACTCTTGTGCTCATTGTTTTCTGGAATTCATAAATTCCAATGCCTTGGATCAACGTATCCACACCCCCATCAGAGGCAGCAATATCTTAGACATGGTCGTTACCAACATGGGCAACTGCTGTTCCACACCAGAGGTCAATTCCTCGTTGGTTACATCCGACCACAAGCAGATCACCCTAGACATCCACATCCCACCCCCCTTTAGGGAAACCACCATAAAAAATTTCTCCAAAGCCAACTTCACACTTAAGACAGAAGTGGCAAACTTCACGACACCCATGATTTTGGAAAATAGAGGTACGACTGCTGAATCCTATATAAATGCACTTTATAAGCACTTAGACAAGTTCATGGATCATGCAATCCCTAATAGAACCAAGATACTATCCTCCAGAAAAAGGAAGCCAATCTGGTGGTCCCCTGCCATAAACAAACTCTACAACAGAAGAAAGAAACAGTTGCAAAAAAGAGTAAAATCCCATGATTGGAGGAACTCCGTGGTCAGCTTCAGTAAGAAGTTGAGATCCCTCATAAAATCCTCCAAAGCTAGTTACGAAAACAAAATCGCCACTGATTCTAAAGACAACCACAAAGCATTCTATAGCTATGTCAAGAATCTCAATGGCAGCACTCAGATCTGCTCTGAGATACAGTACAATGGCACTAAATATACAGAACCAACTGATATTGCCTACATCCTGGCAGATAGGTTCAGTGCTAACTTTACCCCTCTCTTGCCCCTAAAGAGCCCATCTCTATACCGGAAGAATGCAAAGTTCCTGTAATCATGGCTGCACAGGTAAAAAACACACTCTCCAAAGCCAAGAACACAGCATCCATGGGACCTGACAACATCCCAGGCAGTGTTCTACATGAACTACAGAATGAACTGGCACCCCAGCTAAGTACCATGTTCAATCATAGCCTCACCTCAGGCTTTGTGCCCACTGAATGGTGCACAGCAATGGTTATCCCACTCTACAAAGGGGGAGCCACCACGGACACCGGGAACTACTACCCCATTAGCCTGACGAGCCTGGTCTACAAGGCTATGGAACGTATCATCATGGAACTTATAAACAATGATATTGGTAATCTCCAAACTCTGGACCCTACCCAGTTCGGGTTTGTAAAAGGCAGATCATGTCTCCTAAACCTGATAGACTTCTTTGAAGCGGTCACCAAAGCCATAGATGAGGGTAAGGTGGTTCACACAGCCTATCTAGATTTTGCCAAGGCTTTTGACACTATCCCCCACTCTGGAATTATAGATAAATTCACTAAACTAGGTATAAATCCCTATGTCACAAGATGAGTTGCCAACTGGCTCAATGACAGAACCCACACTCTGAACGTAGCAGACTCTAAATCCAACTTCAGACCAGTGACAAGTGGAGTACTACAGGGTTCAGTCCTAGGTCCTTTCCTGTTTGGTATCTACTTCTCTGAAGTACAGGCTAACACAGAAGGTCTTTGGCTAACAAATTTCATAGATGACTGCAAACTAGGAGCCATAATTAAAGCTCGTAATGATGTGGACATCCTACAAAAAGGCCTCACTGAGACAGATGCCTGGTGTCAAAGCCATGGCCTCAAGCTCAATGCCAAAAGGTGCATTGTCATCCCTTTTGGTAAAAATTCTGTACCCTTGAACTACCTCATTGGCAGTAGTCTACTTAATACTGAAAGTGTGATAAGAGACCTTGGGAAACAGGTGGACAGTAGTCTCTCCTTTGATAATCACATTCCCACAGTAGTCAGGAAATCCTTCTATGTGGCACACCTCTTCACAAAAGGTTTCTCATCCAGGAAAAAAAAGGTCATTGTTCCCCTCTACTCATCACTCATTAGACCCATTATAGAGTACAATGCCCCTTTTGGTATGTACCTCACACAATATCTACAACAACTGGAAAGGCCACAGAAATACCTCACAAATAGGATTACCAGCCTCAAACAGATGCCCTACGCAGACCGTCTCAAAAAACTCCAGCTTTACTCTGTCGCATATCGCCTACTCAGAGGTGATCTCTGCCTAACATACAAAGCTATGTCAAACCAATAGCTGTCGGGAATTCTCCACTTAAAGAAATCCCAATTCCTCTGAGCTACATGCTCTAGGGACCTAAACCTTGTCACCAGAATAAACAGAACATGCTGGAGGGATAGATTCCTGTCCCAGAGTCTTCCCATACTCTGGAACAAGCTACCTATCTATATCAAACAAAGCTCTTCATTAGCACTCTTCATGAAAAATTTGATGATTGGATGGGAGATAGCAAATTCACCCCAGGCATCAGTTCTGTGGCTCTGCTTGACAGGGGCACAGGAAAATAATTTTCTTGGGTGGCAAAAGCCAGGGTACCATTTGTCTAGGCTTATATAGGCCCTAGGGCCAATGGCCAAGTACCTACCTATGAACCTATATAAAAAGTATGAAACAATAAAGCATTAAGATGTATAATCAGAAAGAAAAAAGCACAGCGATGTGATATAATGACACAGTGAATGTGGTTACAGTCCTAGGAAGATGGGCACTAAAACATTCCAGACGTAAATAACCTTATATAAGTCAAAGAAGGAGAAAATAGTCCTGAATATATGGCAGGTGCTGAGGAGAACATTGCAGGCAAACATTAAGAATGAAAGCAGTATTAATTTCATAAATTTTAGCTGTAGAAGAAAATAAAAATGGTAAAATGAGAAACCAAAGTAAGCAGAAAGTGATCCTTACGCAGTTGTATTAGGTTGCACAGTGCAAAACAAATGATTTGCCAGAGGCCTGTCCTTACTGCTCCAATTATCTATGCAGCAGTTTGCTTAGAATTTTGTAAATGATAAGGCTCTCATTATCATCATTGTTTTAATGATACAAAAGGACCTACAGAGAAATGACTAAAATGCCATGCTGCAAGAAAGTTAGCAGCCATGAAAAATAAAGTGGTAATCACCTTATGAAATAATGCTGCTGGCAAAAATTAACTTAAGAAGGTAATCCATAACATTGTTGAAGTTTTAGAATGGCCAAGCATGCCTTGAACAATGTGGGAAAAGGATCAATATGTTAATCAAAACACAGTCAATTAAGTGACAGCTAGGATTGTAAAACATGCATTATTATCTGCAAGTGAGTGTAAGGGTGAGATTCAGAAACATAATCAAAACTACATCAGTATTAATGAAGAGAGGAGTGCATGGAAGGACCCGCTGTTGGTTCCAAAAAAAGTAGATACAGAGAATGTAGCACATGTAGAAATGAACAACAAAGCATGAAAAACAATGATAACACAGATCGACAACTGTTGTCTACAGTGAAGTCATTTGCTGTCTGAACTATGTTACACTGCAGTTACAGAACTGCACTAATGGGAAGAAGGCTACTGTAGTTCTAACAAAGCATTTCTTCTGATTGTGGTATAGCTGGCAATTTATGTCAGGTTTCTGTCATGTCACATGTGGAGCTACCTTTGTTGCTGTTTTGTACAGCAGGACTGTAGTACTGTTATCTGCTCCAACATGGGGTCTACTTTACGCGCTCGAAAGCTGAAAAACCTGAATGCAAATAGCGCGACACGTACAGATCGAACCACGAATATGTTGAACGAACGAAACTGCGAAAGTGGAAATATCGAATTTGCATAGTTGGCCCGTCTGTGGTATAGATCTGTAAGGTAAGTGTGCGATAGTTACGGACCTTAGGGTTAGGGAGGGAGTTAAGGTAAGTGCATAGGTAGGTAGTGTATGTAAAGTTTTGTGTAGGTAATGTATGTAAGGTTTAGTGTAGGGTTTTGTTAAGTGTATGTGTGTGGAATAGTTAGTTTGTTTGGGTATAGCTCCGTAGGGGAAGTGTGCGGTAGTTACGGACCTTAGGGTTAGGGAGGGGTTAAGGATAGTGCATAGATAGTTGTGTATGTGGGGTTTAGTGTAGGGTTAGCAGTAGCGTTTTGTTGTTTTAATTTAGGGTTAGAAGTAGGGTTTTGGTTAGTGTATGTATGTGTTTTTTTTAATTGTGTTTGGGTAGGTAGTGTGTTGCAGGTGGTGGGTTGGCCGACTATGATGGTTCAAGGTTTTAAATTTTGCGCTTTAGTACATTCAACGTATTCACAGTTCGCTCTTTATGTGTCGCGCTATTTGGATTCGGGTTTTTCATGTTTCAAGTGCATAAAGTAGACCCCCAACATGTACACGTATTCACAGCGGCATAAATACACATTCTGTCTATGCACAGCTATCTCCTGCATGCTACATATTGAAACTCTGTGCTGTAAGGTTGTGTAAGAATGTAGTGTCCATCTCTCTTTAGGGCATTCTATATTCTTGCCTTGCTGTACACATTCAGAATAAAAGTCTAACTTTTCCTCAGCACACTTCCTAAAGAGCGTAAACACTGCTGCCCTTCTCTGTACTCTAACAATAAATCCATAAGCCTTTGACCTCACTGCATGCTGTCATCTTGTGTTTTTCCATGTTACTTCTAATATGCACTAGTATAACAGAGTTAGTTAATGTTATGAGCTACATACAGTCTTCCTTCTGTAATCTAAGTGCTTCTTTCAGTCATGTTTTACATACTCTGTAAGTAAGCATCAGAGTGTGTTTGCTTGTCACCCATGAGAATGAGACACGCACTGATGTAAGCCATTTGACAAAGTACCGCATTGAAATAAAATATCAGGTCTCTGAAATGCTGGCAATGCTCTGCAGTAGTATATACAAACATTAATGCTATCTCCCTGCATTAACCGTGAACTTTCCCCAAACACTGCAGCACTTTGTGAACTGCCTACCTCTCCCAGAGCAGCAGCACATATGGCACTTTTGTTATACAGAACCATAGTGCTCTCACCACACAGGTAAACAAGCTGCAGAGATATGTGCCAAGCCTTAAATGTGACAACTGAACCTCCTCTAAGTACTTATAGCAAAAATATCTTGTAGTGTGTACTGGATGTGATGTTAGGTGCTATTTGTACTGTGACAACTCATTCCTGAAGAATCACAGCACTCTTTTATTTAAGAATACATGGTACCGACCAGGTGTACTCCCTACTGGCTGTCTATAACCCTCTTCCTTCATCATCAGTCGCTAAACATTGCAAAAAGTGCAGCAGTGAAATGAAAAGGAACATGCAATGGGGCTCTACTGTGTACCAATTATTTTTTGTTAAAATATACTATGTCCCAGCTGACAACTGTGCATTCATCAGATTGAATATCAGGTGACGGCCTTCAGTACAGTTGGCTCACACTGTGGATAACCAATTAGGTTATCACTAATGGAAATCTGACAAGATTTCTCAAGAAGTCACCAGATATTGTGGATATGAAAATACACCATTTAAATGGAAAGGCAGCCTAGCATAATGTAGGCAGTTACCTCATGTTTTGCAGTGCAAATATAATGAAAGTTATTCTGACTATGTTCTATATGAAGCAGTGATGCAGGATTAGCATGAGAATGCCATGGATATTGTGTACTGCAGGTACAAAGGTTATGTATTGTGGGATAACAAACATTTTAACATTCCTCACATAAAAATGAGTCAGTATAACACCAACACTAATCTGTGAAGCTCTAGGCATAAATATCAGCCATCCTGGGTGTCAGTCTCCCTGGCTGTCATCTGCATGCTATATGATCCCTAGACTGTCATTTATCCACTCTCCCTTGAAAAATATATACTTCTACAGGGTCAGTGAGTCGACCTACTTAAGCACTTAAGAAATTGAAGCTTTGTCTGCAGTCACCACCACTGGTAACATGTCATTTAAAATAATGTAAAGGTTAAAGTGGCCAATATGATGCAACAAATGTGATGCTTCAAAGGAAAAGAAGTAATGATGCGTTGCTTCATTCACACCATGCAACAGTGTTAATCAACAAAACCTGCAACTAAAAATGTGACATTGTCACGTCATACATGTAACTTAGTAAAACCCCAGCTTGTAAGCTGAACGGAGTCTGTGAATCAAATCCATAATTGTCCTTCATATATAATCAATTATGTAATTCAGACATTAGCTATTGCTAGTAGATGAACAGTATCCTTGAGATGTACAGTTTAGAAGGGTATACTTTTGTGTTTTAGGTCCTGTAAACATGAAACCAATTGATAGCAAGATACCTTCCTACTGCTGACTTTCTGCTGACTTTTCTTTATTTATTCCCTTGGCATCAAATGAAAAATGTGCAGTACCTGACCAGTGCTTACTAATAGCTCAAAGTCAGAGGGCAAATGCGTTAG
The DNA here is from genome assembly GCF_019279795.1 of Protopterus annectens. Taxonomy (NCBI): domain Eukaryota; kingdom Metazoa; phylum Chordata; order Ceratodontiformes; family Protopteridae; genus Protopterus; species Protopterus annectens. Next base: position 1,200,276,005 of record NC_056732.1, read on the forward strand.
TCGTGAAGCGTTGATGGATGGTACAGAATTTCAACCATGTAGCTTCATGATTACCCATTGAACCAAGTCAAAGTCAGTTAGTCATCACTACTAAGGAAGGTGCCCCTGATATCATTGTTAGTTATCAGCAGTATATACAGTTACTACAGATAATGGAAACATCTATAAACTAGATCCCTGTGCATATATCAACTTACTAATTAAAACATAATGTATTCTTTTCTGCCTGACAGATAATTACTGGGTTACCTAGATGAAGTAATGATTCTGTATCTTACTCACTACAAATCAAGCCAAAGCCATGCTTAAAAGGACACATTTGTGAAAAAGACACATGCCAGTTAACAAATAAGTATAGTCAACTTATGAAACTGTCAGTAAAATGCAGATATACAATTATTTATGTACAGCGAGTATAGAAAATGGTCCAAGAAAATATAGTCACCTTGAAAATTAAAATCAGAAAGCAAAATAAAACAAATGCATATGTATAACTTACATAACCACAGTAGAATATGTATTTTTGTCACTATTCTATGTATAACAGTTCTCTTAATTACACTGTTACTGTCACAATCATGCATATGTATAACTTGCATAACCATGGTAGAATGTGTATGTTTCTCACTATTCTATCTATAATAATTCTCTTAATTACAGTGGCACTTTCACAATCAGATGACTGGAAAAAATAGTCTTATAGCAGACTTGCCTATCATTTGTGCTTTTAATAACAATTCTAACCATACGTTTCCCACTTAGTATAAGAAAGAAGGTCTGTGATCTCTTTAAGAGATGTTAATTATACAATAAAGACTTGTTACTATTCCAAAATGTGCATGCTTATTGGACAGCCCAAACAGTGTACCTGTTGCAAACAGAGCATATACCAAAAAAAAGAAGTCTGTCTTCCCATTCATACATATGCCATCCTTAAATGCATTTTATTATGGACAGAGTAGAATCTGAGAAAAATGAAGGGCATTCTGAAAAACTCTGGACATTTCAGAGGTGTGGTTACCAGCAGTATGGTTGATCATACTGCCTGCTACCACTCTTCTAAACTGTCCATACTTTCGCAAAATGTCCATAATTTTCCTCATGTTTTTTTTCCCTGTTCCTCATAAAATTTTTATTGTTCTAGTAAGTTGCTGAGGCACACCAGAACAAGTACAAATATGACTCTGTCATTGTCCATGTTGGTGTGAATGACCTGAGCCATACCTCCCTGGACTACATGAAAAGAGACATGGAGGAGCTCTCTGATCACATAGACCAGGCCGGTATGACCCTGACCCTGAGTAGCATCCTGCCCTCACCAAGAATGATACCATGGTATAGAGAAAAAATGATCAAGTTCAACAATTGGCTAAGAATCTGGTGTCATTCAAAGGGGATCCAGTGTCTGTCAGCCTGAGATGACATGCTCGACAAGCCACACAGCTTCGCTAGAGACTGCTTGCACCTGTCACCCTTAGGCTTCCAAATACTGGCCAAGGCTATTGCCACCCCCATAGTGCCTTTTTTAGGCAAGGCTCAAAAGACAAACCCACTGCCATAAATAGCACAAGTAACAAAAAACTGAGGGTAATGCTACTCAATGCCAGAAGTTTAAACCTCAAAATGCACGCACTCAAGGCACTCCTCAGTATGGAGAAAATCGATATATGTGAAGTAACAGAAACCTGGTTTAAGGCTCTAGAGAGCACCCCAGCACTACCAGACTACAACTCATACCATACATTTCAGCCACAAAACCCAGGCTGAAATACAAAATGCGGGGGAGTATCCATATTCATCAAGGATACCCACACCTCCAGGTTAGTGGCACAGCACGATGCTTCAGAGATAATCCACGTGCAACTAACAATAGGCAAAACTGCTATTCAAATTATAGCTTGCTACAGATCACCCACCATGTCCCAGGACCCCCACTCCACATTCCTGGAAACACTCGGAAACATAAAGGTCCTACCAAACACCCTGATATTGGGTGATTTCAATTACCCAAACATTAACTGGGAGAACTACTCAAGTACAAACTCCCTTGCCCAACATTTCCTAGAATTTATAAACTCAAATGCCCTGGATCAACCAGTCAACATCCCCACCAGAGGTGACAAAATATTGGACCTGGTCATCACCAACATGGGCGACCAGTGTCCCACACCAGAGGTCAACCCCTCACTGGTTAGATCTGACCATAAAATAATCACTCTGGATATCCACATTCTGCTACCACCCCCAGTCAAAGAAACCACCATGAAAAACTTTTCAAAAGCAAACTTCATGTTACTTCAGACCGAGGTGGGAAGTTTCAAGGCCCACATGCTAAAGGATAATGCTGTCCAAGCTGCAAATTCCTTTACTAATGCACTCTATGGGCAGCTACAAGAATGCATGGATCGTGCTATCCCAAACAAAGCCAAGACTCACTCCTCCAAGAAAAGGAAACCAGTCTGGTGGACCCCTGCCATAAACAAGATATACAATAAAAGGAGGAAACTAGTACAGAAAAGAGTAAAATCCCAAGAAGGGAAGACATCCCTGATCAGTATCAGCAAGAAACTATGTTCCCTTATAAAATCATCCAAGGCTAGCTTCAAAAGAAAAAAATTGCCATGGACTGCAAAGATAACCACAAGGCATTCTTTAGCTATGTCAAGAATCTAACTGGCAATTTTCAGATCTGCTCGGAGTTAGTGCAGAATGGCACAAAATACACTGAACCGACCAATATAGCCAACATCCTGGCAGACAGGTTCAGTGCAAACTTCACCCCCCTCTCACCCCCAAAAGGGCCCATAACTATACCAGAAGAATGTAGTGCCCCTGAAATCACAGACATTCAGGTTAAAACAACCCTCTCCAAAGCCAAAAACACAGCATCAATGGGACCGGACTGTGTCACAGGCTGCATCCAACATGTGCTCAAAGATGAACTAACCCCTCACCTAAACACACTGTTTAAACTTGGCCTCTCCACAGGCTATGCTCCCACCATGTGGCGCATCGCAATGGTTATTCCACTCCACAAAGGGGGAGCCACCACTGATTTCAGGAACTATCAACCTATTAGCCTGACGAGCATGGTCTGCAAAGTTATGAAGCGCATCATCATGGAACTCATAAACAAAGACATTGGTAACCTCCAAACTCTGGATCCCACCCAGTTCAGGTTTGTGAAAGGCAGATCCTGCCTCCTGACCTGATCGACTTTGTCACCAAAGCCATAGATGAGGGTAAGGTGGTTCACACAGCCTATCTTGACCTTGCCAAGGCTTTCGACACCATCCCCCATTCTGGAATTATAGCTAAACTCACTAAACTAGGTATAAATCCCTACGTCACAAGATGGGTTGCCAACTGGCTCACTGACAGAACCCACATTGTAAAAGTTGCAGACTCCAAATCTGACCTCATAGCAGTGACAAGTGGAGTACTACAGGGTTCCGTCCTGGGACCTCTCCTGTTTGGTATCTACTTCTCTGAAGTACAGGCTAACACAGAAGGCCTCTGGCTAAGAAAGTTCACAGATGACTGCAAACTAGGAGCCATAGTCAAGCCTCAAATGATGTGGACATCCTACAGAAGGGCATCGCTGAGACAGATGCCTCATGTCAGAGTCATGGCCTCAAGCTAAATGCCAAAAAGTGCAGTGTCATCCCCTTTCGTAAAAACTCTGTACCCCTGAACTACCACATAGGCAGCAATCTACTTAACACTGAATGTGTGATAAGAGACCTTGGGACCCAGGTAGACAATAGTCTCTCCTTTGATAGTCACATCGCCACAGTAGTCAAGAAGTCCTTCTATATGGCACACCTCATCATAAAAGGGTTCTCATCCAGGAAAAAAGAGGTCATTGTTCCTCTCTACTCGACACTCATAAGACCCATTATAGAGTACAATGACTCTTTTGGAATGTACCTCACAAGACATCTGCAGAAGCTGGAAAGGCCACAGAAGTACCTCACAAACAGAATTACTGGCCTCAAACAAATGCCCAACACTGACCATCTCAAAAAACTCCAGCTTTACTCCATAGCATATCGCCTACTCCAAGGTGATCTCTGCCTAACATATAAAGCTATGTAAAACCCAGAGCTGTTGGACCTGCTACACCTAAAGAAATCCCAATCCCTCAGACCTACACACTCTAGGGACCTAAGCCTTGTCACTACAATAAACAGGACATGCTGGAGGGACAGATTCCTGTCCCAGAGACTTCCCATACTCTGGAAAGGGCTACCCATCTATGTCAAGCAAAGTTCTTCATTAGCACTCTTCAAGAAAAATCTTGATGAGTGGATGGGAAATAGGAAATACACCCCGTGGATCACTTCTGTGTCTCTGCTCGACAGTGGCACAGGAAAATAACATTCTTGGGTGGTGTAAGCCAGGGAACCTTGTTGGCTAGGCTTACATAGGCCCTTGGGCTGATAGCCTAGTACCTACCTATGAACCTATGAACCATGCAGATGGACAATAGAGGCACGACTGCTGAATCCTACACAAATGCACTTTATAAGCACTTACATGAGTGCATGGATCATGCTATCCCTAACAGAACCAATATGCTATCCTCCAAAAAAAGGAAGCCAATCTGGTGGTCCCCTGCCATAAACAAACTGTACAACAGAAGAAAGAAACTTTTGCAAAAAAGAGTAAAATCCCATGACTGGAAGAACTCCCTGGTCAGCCTTAGTAAGAAGCAGAGATCCCTCATAAAATCCTCCAAAGCTAGTTAAGAAAAAAAAAAATTGCCACTGATTCTAAAGACAACCACAAAGCATTCTATAGGTATGTCAAGAATCTCAATGGCAACACTCAGATCTGCTCTGAGTTACAGCACAATGGCACTAATTATACAGAACCAACTGATATTGTCAGCATCCTGGCAGGTCGGTTCAGTGTTAACTATACCTCCCACCCCCTAAATGGCCCATCTCTATACCAGAAGAATGCAAAGTTCCTGTAGTCATGGCTGCACAGGTAAAAACCACACTCTCCAAAGCCAAGAACACAGCATCCATGGGACCTGACAACATTCCAGGCTGCGTTCTACATGAACTACAGAATGAACAGGCACCCCAACTAAACACCATGTTCAATCATAGCTTCACCTCAGGCTTTATGCCCACTGAATGGCACACAGCGATAGTTATCCCACTCCTCAAATGGGAGCTGCCACCCCATTAGGCTAACGAGCCTGCAAGGCCATGGAATGAATCATTATGGAACTTATAAACAAAGACATTGATAATCTCCAAACTCTGGACCTCACCCAGTTTGGGTTTGTATAAGGCAGATGTTGTTGTGCCTTTCGGCTTTTCCCGGTTAGGGGTCGCCACAGTGGAACTCCGGTCCACTAATGATTGGCAGTAGATTTTTATGTGCCAACTTGCCAGGCCTGACGCACAACCTTCAAAGAAGGAACGCCCATTCACGCATGTCGCCACACAGAAGACACTCTAGCTAAGAATCGAATGAGGCAACGTCTTACTGTGAGGTGACAACGCTACTGCAGCACCACCACTGCAGTTGTATAAGGCAGATCATGTCTCCTAAATCTGATTGACTTCTTTAAAGCAGTCACCAAATCTATAGAAGAGGGTAAAGTGGTTCACACAGCCTATCTAGATCTCGCCAAGGCTTTTGACACCATCCCCCGTGCTGGAATTATAGATAAACTCACTAAACTAGATATAATTCCAAATGTCACAAGATGGGTTGCCAAGTGGCTCACTGACAGAACCCACACTGTGAAAGTAGCAGACTCCAAATCTGACTTCAGACCAGTGACAAGTGGAGTAACACAGGGTTCAGTCCTGGGTCCTCTTCTGTTTTATATCTACTTTTCTGAAGTACAGGCTAACACACAAGGTCTTTGGCTTATGAAGTTTGCAAATGACTACAAGCTAGGAGCCATAATTGAAACTCCTAATGATGTGGACATCCTACAAAAGGGCCTCATTGAGACAGATGCATGGTGTCAAAGCCATGGCCCCAAGCTCAATGCCAAAAAGTGCATTGTCATCCCCTTTGGTAAAAACTCTGTACCCATGAGCTACCACATAGGTGGTAGTCTAATCAACATTAAAAGTGTGATAAGAGACCTTGGGGCACAGGTGGACAGTAGTCTCTTCCTTGATAATCACATTGCCACAGCAGTCAGGAAATCCTTCTACATGGCACACCTCATCACAAAAGGTTTGTTATCCAGGAAAAAAGAGGTCATTGTTCCCCTCTACCCATCAGTGAATTGACCCATTATAGAGTGCAACGCCCCTTTTGGTATGTACCTCACAATACATCTACAACAACTGGAAAGGATGCAGAAATACCTCACAAAGAAGACAACCTGCCTCAAACAGATGTCCTATGCAGACCGTCTCAAAAAACTCCAGCTTTACTCTGCTGCATATCACCTACTCAGAGGTGATCTCTGCCTAACATACAAAGCTATGTCAAACCCAGAGCTGTTAGACATGCTCCACTTAAAGGAATCCTAATCCCTCCAAACTACACACTCTAGGGACCTAAACCTTGTCACCACAATAAACAGAACATGCTGGTGAGATAGATTCCGTCCCAGAGCCTTCCCATACTCTGGAGCAAGCTACCTATCTATATCAAACAAAGGTCCTCATTAGCACTCTTCAAGAAAATTCTTGATGATTAGATGGGAAATAGAAAATTTACCCTGGGGATCATCTCTGTGGCTCTGCTCAACAGGGGCACAGTAAAATAATTTTTTTGGGTGGCAAAAGCCAGGGTACCTTTTTGGCTAGGCTTCTATAGGCCCTAGGGCCGATAGCCTAGTACCTACCTATTAACTTATGAACCTGTGGTGTGTGTGTGTGTGTGTGTGTGTGTGTGTGTGTGTGTGTGTGTGTGTGTGTGTGTGTGTGTGTGTGTGTGTGTGTGTGTGTGTGTGTGTGTGTGTGTGTGTGTGTGTGTGTGTGTGTGTGTGTGTGTGTGTGTGTGTGTGTGTGTGAGCTGTTACTGGACTTTACAGTGAGCTTTTACAGCAGCTTGTGGGACACTGTTATCTTGTCCTGGACAGTCACACCTGTCATTACTTGGTTATACAGTTAGCTAATGAAGCTGCTCTGTATAAATACAAAAGTGAGACCTCAGAGCTGGAAATCCACCCTCCTCACCCTAAACAAGCAAATAAGGCAACTTGTGCATGCAATCTCTCACTCCAACTCTTATTTTTTCTCTCTCTTTTTTACATATATATTTTCTTTCCACCGCAGCAAAGTAGGGTAGGCCTGGCCATGTATCTTGTCTTATATGTCATGCCTAGCAGCAATTGCTTCCTCAACTTGCCAACTTACCTGCCTCAGTCATACCTGTGTCCCTTCCCCAAAATTCCTCTCTCTCTCTCTCTCTCTCTCGCTCTCTGTCTCTCTTTCTTTCTCTCTCTCTTTCCAAGAAAGGGAATCTGTCCCAAACAAAAACATGCCCCATACATACCGCTCCAGGTCACAAACCTGTCTAATTGACACACTTGTGTCAAAGGAAAAAACTTCAAAGACCAATACACGTAAAGTTCAGTTAAGGTAAATTTATTTACTTGCTGCAAGGAGACAAAAACATGCAAATACAAGGATTTGTCTAACTACTAACAGGCAGTATGCACATTCTTATACAATTTACAAGATATGGCCTTCTATAGCTGACATAATTAAACACAACTTTCAGTATTATTCTACAGCAGATGTTACTCAGATTTTCTGCTGACATGACTAGATTTGTGAGAAACTTTTGAGAAAAACAACCTGGCCTTGGTGGGCTCTAATTTGTTTACAAGCTTCCCTTGTACAGTGTTACATTTCAATGTACTCTTCTTATTCAGATACAAGCAAATGCTGATTGCAGTTCATATTTTCAAACAGGCTTTGCCCTAATTATCTATGGCTAATACAGCTGTGCATTTTCTCACAGCACAAACTAAACTTCTTGTCTAAGCTTCATACAAGTAGTATTGTTCTATTCATTATTTTCCTAACATAAGTCAGAAATCATCTGCTTCTCAGTCAATTTCCAAGGCATAAGCAAGATTTTAACTAATAATACAAGGTCAGAAAAGCATCTGCAGTTTGTACAGATTTATGCAGTATGAAATAGAATAAATGTGTTAACCCTTTTCAAGCTCTAAATGCACTAAACATATTACTAATCAACACATTAATACATATTTTTCTGACATTTCCCCCCTTTTAATACTTTTATTCTACTTTCAAAATAAGCATAAACATATTGTTTTCTTCTCCTAACCTCTTCCACTCAGGATTTGCAGTTGAGAGAGTCATTCAGTTTAAACTTATGAAAGCATTTTCAATCTTTTAACAGTTCTTCAAACTCAGTACTTTCATATAAGGTTTCAGAAACTGACATGTCTATAAGGTCTTTAATCAGTCTTTTCATGCAGGGGATGCCACAACAAACACATACTCCCAGTAGGAGCATTCCTACAAAAATGGCAATTAGGATGTTTATTAGGATGGTACCCCTGGAAAAAGTCTGTCAGTGTGTTTGGGCCTGGTTTGGTCATAGCTGACACTTGCTGAATTACCTCAAGATGATTGTCTATCTCGTGTTTATGGTCAGGAATATACAAACAGCATTCTTCTTGGATTAAAGCGTAAGTACCACCTCTCACTGCTAGGGTGAAGTCGAGAGCCATGCGGTTTTGAAGCACTACATTTTGCATAGCATTCAGTTCATCAGTCACCAATTCGAGAGCGGAAAAAGTTGCATTACTCATTACTTCAAGACGTTTCAAATGTTTTCTCAGCTCCCAAATTGATTTCACTGCTCCATATGCCGGTGATATGCCTGCCCACTATATAACGCTATTACTCAAGTCCATATGTGTCAGTCCTTTGCCTATGGAATGATGGTCTTTCCAACACGCATTGATTTGTCTCAATGGATTTACAGGTTTCTTGATGACCTCTCGGACATTTCAAATTTTTCCTCGAGGCAAAACTGCAGTGTGTCGTATGGCCGGAACCAGGTAACCCAAAAAACAACTGCCGGACCAATTGGCAGGTAACCATTTGTATGCCTTTCTACCACACACAAAGTAACAATCCTCTACTTTAGTAGTAACTTTGCTATGAATATACACTCGCCCTGCATTAAACATTTTTCTATGTATTATAGACAGTTGTTTATAAAGAACATAATTATGTTTTACTTCATCAAGTGTTTTATGCATCAAACCAAGAAATGAATCATAGTTTGTATTACAATAAAGATCTACTTTGTTACCTTTAGTGTAACATTTATAAGGAACAGTCACATTGCAATTGCTCCAACCCACCTGAACAGTATCATTCTTATAAAAACCCACAGTTCCCTTTTGTGGAACAGACAAGTGCAATGCTATTTTATATTGTGAAGTAATGGTTGAGGTATCATAAATCAAGTTCTCCCAGGTCTCATTGATCCCTATGGGGACTGTAGTCATTAACAACCCCCCCCCCGTATGCTGTCAGCAAAGCTGTGCAAATCCAGCAATTTGAAACATTGAAAGTCTCAGCATACACATATTTAATTGCCTGGTAAGTGTTAAAGTTTGGATGCCAGTCGATGAGTAACGCTTCACGTTTATTCAGTTCAGTCTGTGTGGCTGGGAAAAGGAAAGGCCACAACAAAAAGATTATTGTCACCAGTACAGTTAACAGGATGATTATGCAATACTTCTGGGGAAAGGGTTGTTCTGCATTCCTGTTTCTTCTGGACTATCATTTTTACTCTTGGCATGTGACAAGGTTTTTGTCCAGTTCAAAGTTCTTTACTAATTTGCAGTGTGTCAGGTGGATCCAGGAGGTGTGCTCCGCTATCTTGACTGCAGTGGGTGTTGACAGAAGCACTTGATATGGACCTTCTTATTTTGGTGATGCCCAATTCTTCCTCTTTACTGTCTTCACACAAACCCAAGCTCCGGGGGACACTGCCACTTCTGACGGTCTGGTTCATTCTTTATCTGAAACAGAATTTGACTGCAACAAATGTTTAGAATTTAACAAATTTTGCATGTACTCAGCTAGTGTACTGTCAGCTTCCTGGTCTGCGGGTGTGAGAGATTTCCACTGAGGTATATAATAAGCCCTTCCAAATAACTTTTCAAAAGGAGTCAATCCTTTTGCATTTGGAACAGTTCTCATGCTCAACAGTGCCAGGGGCAGACAGTACACCCAATTTCTCTGTGTTTCTAATATTAACTTCCTTAGCTTATTCTTTAAGATCCCATTATGCCTCTCTACTAGCCCTGCAGATTGTGGGTGATACGCACAATGATTTTTTAAAGAAATACCAAAATGTCTACTTAACTGTTGTATGGTCTGGTTTACAAAGTGTGTGCCGTTGTCACTGTAGATCCTTTCTGGAATGCCAAATCTAGGGATGATATCTTTAACAAGGACTAGGCCACAGTTGTTGCATCTGGATTTTTATTCAGAAAGGCTTCCACCCATCTGGAAAACATATCTACAATGACAAGGCAATACTTCTTATGTTCACATTTATTCAACTGTATGAAATCCATACAGATAGTATGAAATGGATATGGTGGTGTAGGGAAACTCCCTTGCTTGGGCTTTAATGCCCCTTGTGCATGATGTTTATTATAAACATGGCACATCGAGCAAAATTTTTTAGTATAATTTAAGATCTATATCTCATGAACACTTGGTTCACCAGCTGTACCATCCCCCCTGTTGAGACATGGCATTGCCCATGGCTCAACAAAGCTGCATAGCTAAACAAATTAGACAGCAATATCGGTTTCCCTTCTTTTGAGATGTACAGCCCCTTTTCAAGAATTGCTCCTCGTTTTACCCATTTTTGTTTTTCAACTTGCGTAGTAAGTGTCTGCATTGTCTTTAACATTTCTAAGTCTAAAATTTCAGAGGGTTGTAATTCCTCATTCAAAAGAAATACTTCTGAAGCTGCCTGCTTTGCGGCTGTATCAGCTCTCGAAATACCTTTTGAAATCCTGTCCTGTTGCTTGGTATGAGCTGTGCATTTACAAATAGCTACTTTCTGAGGTAACCGAATAGATTCTAAAAGATTTAAAATAAACTGTGCATGATTAATTGGTTTGCCAGTAGATGTTATCATTCCTCGATTTTTCCACTGTTGTGCAAAAACATGTACAGTAGAAAAAGCATACTGGCTGTCAGTAAAAATGTTCACACATTTACTCTTTGCTAAGGTATATGCCCATGTCAAGGCAATCAATTCTGCTGCCTGTGCAGATAAATTGTGTGGTAAAGATTTTGCTTCTATAATCTCAATATCAGAAACTACTGCATATCCTACTAGGTTCTATCCTGCAAGACCCCTTTTGCATGAGCCATCCACGTAGTATGCCATCTCGGCATCATCCAAGGGAACATCTGTAAGGTCTTTTCTAGGCAGTGTTTTTTGCTCAATCACCTGCAGGCAGCTGTGTGGTGTGCCATCTGCAGGGGTTGGGAGCAAGGTAGAAGGGTTCAAAGTCATACATCGTTCAATTGTCATATGAGGTTGGCTCAACAATATAGTCATACAGGAAAGATGCCTAGCTGGGGAAAGATATGCTACCTTCTCTTGCAGTAAAATAATCATGACTGCATGAGGCACTCTCAAAGTGAGAGGGTGGAACAAAACTACTGAGGACGAAGCCTGTACTGCCATTGCAGCTGCAACTACTGCTTGTACACAGTGGGGTAAAGACCATGCCACTGGGTCCAGTTGTGATGAATAATAAGCAATAGGGCGTTGCTTGTCCCCATGCTGCTGTGTTAACACTGATGTCATATAACCTTGCTTACAATCTACAGTTTGGAAAAAACGTTTATGAAAGTTTGGTAATCCCAAAACTAATGAGGATGCTATTAACTGTTTCAGTTTGCAGAAAGCAGATTCTGCTTCTGGTGTCCATTGTAACAAATCCTGTGCTGCCATAGGCTTTTTATAAATCAGGTTAGTCAACGGTGCAGATTACAAGGCATAGTTTGGAATCCAACTCCGACAAAAATTAGTTGTACCCAGGAAGGACATCATTTCCTTCTTGGTAGTGGGTTTTGGTGCTTGCAAAATCGCTACTTTTCTGTCCTCATCTAATGTCCTACCTCCCTTGGATATTACATATTCTAGGTATTTAACTTGTTTTTTCCAAAGCTGCAGTTTATTTTTGTTTACTTTATGTCCTTCAGTGGCTAAAAATTGTAATAGCGCTATGGTGTCTTCTTTACAATCTTGCTGGGTGGGGGACGCCAGCAGGATATCATCAACATAAAGCAAAATCTGGCTACCTCTTGGTGGGGTAAATCCCGCCAAGTTGCTTGCCATTTCTTGTGAGAATATTGTTGGAGTTTCACAATATCCCTGTGGTAGTCACGTATATGTATACCTTGTTCCCTGAAATGTGAATGCAAACCAATACTGGCTGTCAGGGTGTATCGGTATCGAGAAGAACGCATTGCTGATATCTACCACAGAAAAATATTTCTGTTGAGGTTTTAAATCATTCAACAGGGTGTGTGGGTCTGGCACCGTAGGTGCCCTTGGTATTACTGCATTTACATTTGCATCATTTACAGCTTGTAAATCTTGGACCATACGCCACTCTCCATTCGCTTTCTTAACAGGAAATAAGGGTGTGTTACATGGTGAATCAGGAGATTCCACCAGCACCCCTTCCTTAAGTAAAGCTGCTATAATAGGTTTGATTCCTACCTCTGCATCTTTTCTTAAGGGATACTGTCTTTTTTGTGGTCTAAATGCTGACTTTGGCATTATAGTAACTGGTCCTGTCGTACGAATAAGTCCTGCATCTGATTTTCCTGTTGACCAGAGAGTTTCTGGTATATTCTGTAAGGCATTCTCTTCTTCCTTCAATAGGAGTGCTAATCAGCTGTCCTTGCTAGACTGCAAGTGTACAGCTGGGTGGGTCTGAGTTATCCAATTCAACTTCTGCATTTGTATTCCCTGTTCTGACAGTTCTAACTCTGTCTGTTTTTCCCATCTTGTAACTTTCTCTCCTAAGTCTACCCATTTTACATTCTTGTCCTTAGTTAAGCTAACATGTGGTAATCGATTAGATTTATAGTGTGCAAAGAACTCCTGAGGCAATGAACAGCTGGCTACACTGTTCCCTTCTGTGTCCCAGTGCAGATTACGTAATATCAATCTGTTTGCACGATTTCTAAACAATTCTTGCTCATATTCCTTATCGGGTCCTGATGTGTTACAATAATACAGAGTACAGTGCAACAAATGCTGTTTATCAATGTCAAGGGAGGGGAACTTGCTGATGGCTACATTCATCAACTCTTCGGTCACTGCCCCTGGACCAGTTGTAACCAAGTCCTGGCTGTACCAATAAAATATTTTACCCTCCGTTTGCACTGCAAAGGTATCAATTTGTCACTGTGCTTCCATACCCTGCATAGTCAGAACTACTGCTATACCAAATATCTGCATAAGGTCTCTGTTCAAGAGGTTTACTGGGCATTTTGCAGAGACAACAATTTTGCTTTTCTGGGTCAATCCTGAAACAGGATCAGTTATCACAATATTATGGAAGAGGGGCTCCCGATACAGCTGTCCATTAGCTGCTTTCACTAATATGTAATCAGGTGACTCTAAGTTCTCTGGCAGTTTGGAGGGCTGTATCAGGGTCTGTGATGCCCCTGAGTCACACAAGAATCTGACTTCCCTCCCTTCTACCAGAAGTGTAACTTCTGGTTTCGTGTCTGCTAAATAGAGCTCCAAGCTCAATAAAGCCAAATCTAATATTTCATTTTCTTCACTATCCATGACTTCCTGCACTTCCTCTATTTCATCTGTCACATTCTCTACTCCCTCTATCACATTCTCACTTGTCCTTTCTCTGCTATCCCCTTCTAGTGATTCCTGACTATCATATAGTCAGTCCTCACCCTCCTTATCTTCCGTGGTTGCTTTCTTGTTTTTCTTGCAATCCCTTGCCAAGTGTCCCTTCTTACTGCATTGAAAACATTCACCCCTTTTCTTTTGCCCTTCAAAGTCCTCTGATTGCTGATCAGATTGTTTATTTCCCTGGGTATTTCTCTTGCTCTTTTTCCCGGGCTGTACTACATAAACTTCTGCTCCATCTTCTACAGAAAATACTTGGGCTTTCTTTTTCTTTTTGCTATTAAAATGCCTTTCGACATGCCTAGCATATTCAAGTAATGACTGTAACCTTCTTGTAAGATGATCTACCATGTGCTTTGTAATAAAGTTGCTTATGGGTGCAATACTGCCTTTCAAAAATGCATTCTTTAACTGCTGCTCATACGGGGAATCATGTGTCTGATCTTCAGGAACCTGCATTCCACAATGGTTATTAAAACATTCTAATAGTCTGGCATAATATCTATCAATAGCTTCACCTTCTTGTTGGATGCATTGATTAATGCAAGTCCAGTCTGCCCTAGGCTTCCATTTCTCAGAGATTCAGTCTGCAAGACCTTTCACTCTGTTGTCTAATTCTGCGCTGCTATGTGGGTGGGGCCTGAGTGCAGCATCACGGGGATTCCAGTCGCCACTAATCATGTGCCAATCTGGTCCCACAATTTGTCTGACTACTTTTTCTACCTCTTCTCTGTTTAAATTATAACTTACCCTCATTCCTTGCAAATCTTCTAAGAATTTCCTAAAGTTAACTTTTGGATGGGGAGTTCCCTCAGTGGCTTTCCAGATGTCTTCCGGGTCTATACACTAGAATAGTTGGGTCCTGACCTTCTTGCCCTGCCTGAGGATTAGGCACTTTTATAAGTGGGCATATTTCTTCTTCACTCATAAATCGTGAATTTCTACCCATTTGATATAACTCAATGTCCCCTTTTGAGTTTCCTGCCCATGTTTGAGACCTGGTCTTGATGGGATCTCTAATAAACGGTTTCGCTTTTGTAGTGTCGCTACTTACAGTGACAGCAGGATATCGCAGGGGTGGACTAACTCATTCACTTGCCTCATATTCTGGTAAGGGAGGCAGAGGGGCTGATGCTATTACTAAGTTATTGTCCTCAATACCTAAAAATTTTTTTTTGAATTATTACTCTTTTGTTCCCTTCGATTTACTTCCTCAATCCACCTGTGTGCCTGAGGAATTCCTAATTGGCGTTGCTTTTTTACTCGACCTCTAGAATCAGTTTTAAGCTGTTTAACAAGTTTGACAAGTGAGGATTTTTCTAATTTACCATCAAATTCATACTTATTAACCCATTTTGAGTAGTATTTAATATCATCAGTACACTGTGACTGCATGTATTTCACGTCTTTGGTTAATGGCGGATTTTGGGATCTTTTTGTACAATTATTACCCATTTTGTTCTACCCTTTTAATGGTTACGTAACTCCTTATTTTTAACGTGGTACCACGGATTTTGTTATAGTCTCTTCAGAATGACTGTCTACCTGCTCTGTTTCCCTGATCTATGACAAGACAGTAATCTTTTTGTCCCTGACTTGTATAAAGAAAGTCTTAACAAAATAAACACAAATCTAGTCCCTCATCTAAAACAGAAAAAAAATAGATTCACCTTACCTGAGCCTTCGTGATTGATCACCTGGTTCAAGGAAACCCATCCTTCAGTCACAGATCAGAAAGTGGCTGGCCTCTTTTGTACGACAATTCAGTCGGAGGGCTTTTCAACTAAGAAGAACCAATGTGGTTCCTTCCAAGTACGGTTTCAAGCCACCTGGTCTGTCTGATCTGAGGCGAAGTGAGGGTTTCTGGTCTGAAGGACCAATCTGTCAAAGGAAAAAAACTTCAAAGACCAATACACCTAAGGTTCAGTTAAGGTATATTTATTTACTTGCCGCAAGGAGACAAAAACATGCAAATACAAGGATTTGTCTAACTACTAACAGGAAGTATGCTCATTCTTATACTACTTTACAAGACATGGCCTTCTATGGCTGACGTAATCAAACACAACTTTCAGTATTGTTCTACAGCAGATGTTACTCAGATTTTCTGCTGACATGACTAGATTTGTGAGAAACTTTTGAGAAAAACAACCTGGCCTTGGTGGGCTCTAATTCGTTTACAAGCTTCCCTTGTACAGTGTTACATTTCAAGGTACTCTTCTAATTCAGAAACAAGCAAATGCTGATTGCAGTTCATATTTTCAAACAGGCTTTGCCCTAATTATCTATGGCTTCTACAGCTGTGTATTTTCTCACAGCACAAAAGAAACTTCCTGTCTAAGCTTCATACAAGTAGTATTGTTATATTCATTATTTTCCTAACATAAGCAGAAATCATCTGCTTCTCAGTAAATTTCCAAGGCACAAGCAAAATTTTAGCTAATAATACAAGGTCAGAAAAGCATCTGCAGTTTGTACAGATTTATGCAGTATGAAATAGAATAAATGTGTTAACCCTTTTCAAGCTCTAAATGCACTAAGCATATTACTAATACACACATTAATACATATTTTTCTGACACTTGATTTGGACCAATTGGCTAGACAACATGATTATGTTGCTGTCACATCTATCTCTGTGGGTGACAGTCCACATTCAGCTAATGTTCTGTTCATATAATCAGTTTTTAGGGCACATTCTCAGTATACATTATATATTCACATTACATAAATGTGTAGCCCATCCCCCCAATCAATGCAACCCTTGGGCTCAGTATTTTTTACACACACATATATCAACCACACTACAAAGTGTAAAATATAATGTTGTGTGCTCTCTCATGGAAAGGGTCATTCAGTGGTGCTGACAACCTTGCTCTTCTAAACTCAAACATCCCACTATGCTCTATAAGGGTACTTGTATTTTTAAACAGTTAGGCTTCTACACAACTAGGACACACTCTACAGTTAGGCTACTGGCCTCCTATGAACCTATGACTCTATGTGCCTCTGCAGGCCTCACAACCTGTTGTCTCCCACATGGCTGGCTGATTTCATCTACCATAAGTTCACCTGCAGGCATGTAAAAGTCAGACTTGTGCCATGGAGCTTGTGTAAAGTATTGCATTTGATAGTCTGTGTATCTTAAATAGGTAAGGCTTCTGTTCTCACTGCAGTCAACTTGGTGTATTTGTGTGTCTTTACTCAGCAGAGTAGATGTACTATCCTACAGTTACTTCTCCAATGGCATGGCTTGTTAGTTTTCATACTTGCAGAAGCCTACACATCCATTTCAAGCAGCCCTCTCAACCTTTTGTCTACCACATGGCCTGCTGATGTCATCCACTATAAATTAACCTGCAGACATGTGAAAGTCAGGTATGTGCTGTGGTGCTTACGTATAGTAGTGTGTTGTGTAGACTTAGATAGCTAGGGGTTCTGTTCTCACTGCAGTCATCTGTGGGTATTTGTGACAGATATTTACTTGACATTACAAAGATCATTTTACACCATCATGCAGGACACTGTTATCATCATAAGCACAACAGACAATGCTGATGTAATCAGCTATATCAGATTATTGCATATTCAACCATCCCACCAGAGCAGGAACAGACACTATCCTGGAACCCAGGCAGATGTCACCTTAGGTTCATAACAGGTTATTATGTTACTTTGGAGTATATCTGGTGGGGAAAGGGAGTGATGTTTTCCCCAGACTGTCTGATAGCAGGCTGGTGATGTCCTCAAGGTCAGTATGAGCCTTCACTTTTAGATTTTTTAAGCAGCTAAAGGATGCCTCCTGATTATCTTTACATAGGGATGCTAATTTAGGTTTTTATGTGGCTTTAGAGGACTTTTCACTATAGCTAATTTCCTTGTTCAACCTGTGAAGGGTGTCCTTCCTCTGCTGAGTCAGTTCCTCTTGCTCTTAGACATTACTTTCTTCTACTTGTTGTATAACCTATGTATGCTTGATGTCCTCCAGGTGGTTCATTTTCTGTGAGGAACTTGGTTTGATCTATTCACATTCTGCTGACTCTATACATTTGTATAGCTGTTTATACAGGCCATTTGTGTACATCTCTGTAAAGCAGTCATTGTTGACAGTGGTAGCAGGAGGTTTTCAACTCTTTATGGCATTGGTTAGGATCCTATAGTTTGCTTTGGATAAATGTTTCATCTTTTCTGCTCTTGAGGGGGTGTTGGGTATGATTGTGAAAATGAAAAAAGACAACTAGGCTGGCTACAAACACCTGGATGACCAAAAATACACATACAGAGTTTTATTGATTAAGCATTTCACCTCCTGCACCAAAGACATATTTAGAATAAGAAAATCCACTGAAAATCTCTCTTTAATAAATATAAAACCAACCCTATTGGTAGTAACAAAGTATTGTAATATATAACCATTCCAGTTTTAAACGGAGAAGCTAAATACACAGTAAGACAAGGTAGATTACACAGGGTAAAAACAAAATAAAATAAGTTAAAATACACAAGATAAAAATGTAAAATATCACATTTAAAAACATCTGAATTGAATATACTGCCCACAAACAAATACATTGAAAAATATGTATGACTCTGTTAAAAAATAAGTAAAACATGTAGAACATATTATTACCATATTTTCAATACTCTAATGCTTTCAGCTTGAGGGCTGGAATAATGGACAAGTTGTGGTGGTGCTCCTGCATGTAATGACACATTGGGACAAGGGGTGTCTATGGTGGACCAAGGGGTGTCTGTCATGGAACAAGCAGTGTCTGTGATGGGACATCTGCTGGGAGGAGGAAGGCATCCTCATGGGTATAGGTCAGCCACAACATCTTCTGAGAGCCAACATGACTGTTCTTGATCACACTCCCATAGTGGCAGTACTTCCACTGGTCCATCGGGGTAATGTGCTGTCCACACCCCTACATGGCAGGCCATAGGGTCATGGTTCTGAGCATTCCCAGGAAGGGAGCTGGTCCAGCAAATATCAGTCACACTCAAATATTAGTACTCCTTTTGACCTTGGGCATGCAGGTGCCAATACCACTCCTGGGAGATCCAGTCCCCATGGTCAG
This sequence comes from Protopterus annectens, assembly GCF_019279795.1. NCBI lineage: Eukaryota > Metazoa > Chordata > Ceratodontiformes > Protopteridae > Protopterus > Protopterus annectens. The sequence continues at coordinate 1,200,294,988 of NC_056732.1, forward strand.
GTGTGACAATGATGAACTGCCACATCTACCATGCACTGCTCACACTTTTCCAACATACCAAGACATGGAGCTAGCACTGAGTTTGGCAGTGTTCAGACAGAGTTTCACACACCACTTTCACATGGTGGACCCCTACAGACACATACATCGCCTGTGTACTTCCCTTTCTCCCTCATACACACTCACTGGCCTTTTGTGTCAGCCTATGTCTCCTGCACCACCCAGCACCCTGTGTAAGTGATGATAACTGTGCCGTATCCTTGTTTTCTCAATTTTGGATTCAGGAATACAAAAGTTTTGTGTCTGATGCACAGGTTACATAGCTACATTAGTGTCTAGCAATACTAGCATATCTGCATTTTTGTTGTTGAACTGATAATTGTACCTGTCAGTTATATTTGGCTTGCCAAATTATACAGTGGATAGCATCATCATGGCAGTACATTCTAGCCTATTTTCTTGTAAAGGTTGTGAAGTCAGGAACTGCAATGTGTGTCATTACTTTATAACCTTTCTCTTTATTTTTTTCCAGTACATACATGTGGTGCACATCATAAGACATGCCATCACATTCAGATCTCAGGATTGTATGAGAGTGCTGTAGTTAAACTCATTATTACAGCAATACAGTTTAATGTTCTCTTTTGCAGGAAACTCACTAGACACATGCAGCAACTGGAAAGACCACAGGGCTTTCTCATCAAGATAACACAGGGTCTACTAACCATGAGATGATGTATGCAGGTACATTAAAAGACATTTCACTGTCATCTGTCTGGTATTGCATTAGATTGTAACTGTTATTCTAAGCCTTTTACTTTTGGTTTATGCATGTGGGCTTCAGGCCAGTAGTCTTACATTAAGAAGGTTTGTGGTCTATACTCTAGTATGAGGAGAGGTTAGCCTCTGCTCTTCTGAGCTGGGAATTGCTGGTAAATGACTATTGTGACTGTTGTTCTAAGTCTCTTGGTTATGGTTTAAACACTTGGCCTTTAAATTAATCATTTTACATCAGGAATGTTTGTGGTGTAGACTCTTGTGGCAGGGGATGATAGCCTACATCTTTCTAAGCTAGGAATTGCTGGTTGAAGGCTTATTGTGTTTGTTATTCTGAAAGTGTCTTAGTTCTGGTTTAAGCACTTGTGTTCCAGATCATTTATTTCACAGTAGAAAGGTTTGTTGTCTACTCTCTTGTACTAGTTTACTAGAGTGCTACTTTATTTAAACTGATTGTTCTTCTGTTGTAATTGTGATTTTCTGCACTTTGGATTTCTAGTACTTCAGCATTTTATAACATAGGCTGGATTACAGCTTGCTGAATCTAGACTATTTGGTATCATTGGAGCAGTAAAACCAGCCCTGTTAATTAGGAAGGCCCACTTGCACCCATGTGGCAGAACTGTGCAGCCAAGAACCTAAGTGACTTGGGGATTGCTGGAATAAAGCACACTGTTGGCTTTTCCTTTTTTTTTTTTGCTTGTTTAAAATAGTTTAACTTTGCTTGTATTCCAGTGTTGTGTTTTGGGGAGTTTGAACTCAGTCTACTGTAGCTGCTCAGAATGTGAAACATTGACGCATTTTTGTAACCCTAGTTCTCCATAGAATATACACATTTTGTTACTCTTACACCAAACCCTGGTCTATCTAGCCCACTCTTCACTAGTTACTACAGTATATACCTTCCATAATGGATGGACAGTTTCCCACCATTTCTCCAGGCGGCCAGATTTACAGTGCCTCATGTATTCTGATGACCAATTACTGCTAAAACAAACTAATACAACATGTGAGAGCTGTATCTCTCCTATGAATTTGGCATCTATTCTCACACATAACAACAAACCAGATATCAAACATGTTGTCAGTACAGCAATTCAACACTTGCACATAACCTCACACCACATATGCAGAGGTACTCACTAGTAATCTAACTAAAGATTGGAGACCTCCCAAGAGAAAACCTACTGCACACAGTGCAGACCCAACAGAATACACCACACATAATAATGCACACACCAGTGTCTCAGCCAATAAACTCCTCGGGCAAAACACCTCAAAACCAAATGTCTTGCTCATAAGTGACTCCATAATGAGACACACAGATGTCCTCCTCACCAGGCTGGATAAGGAGAAGGTCACAATCAGGTGCCTGTCAGGTACCAGGGACTGTCATATTATGCACGCATTCAAATCTCTCAACAGCAAGTGCCGTTATGACTCTGTCATAGTCAATATTGCAGTGAATGACTGGAGATGTACCTCACTGTACTATATGAAAGTACTTGCATCCCCCATAGTGGCCTATTTAGGCAATGTCAGAACTATTAAAATCCCAATGTAGAAGTATCCACCACAGAAAAACTGAAAGATATGATGCTTAGTGCAAGGACTGTAAATCAGAAACTGCACTCACTGAAAGAACTCCTTACCTTGGAAGATGCCCATGTCTGTGCAGTCACACAGACATCGTTTAAGGCCACAGAGAGCACTCTAGCCATATAGTGATGCAATGCCTTCCATACGTTCACACATCAAAACAAGTTGAAAGAATCAATGATGGAGGTGCATACATCTTCATTAAGGAAAAATATAGCGCAAGACTGGTCAAAGAGTACAACTGTAGTGCTACCCCAAGTCCAACTAACTGTATGTAAAAAAACCCTTCCATATCATTGATAGCTTCAGGTCCCCCACTATGAACCAGGAAGACCACTCTGTCTACTTGGACCTAATTGAGTCACTCACTAGACAGCCAAAGTCCTTGGTCATGTGTGTGTTTAACTATGCTTCCATTTATTTGGAGTCATATATGTGCACAAACACACTAACCCTAAGGTTCCTGGACTTTGTTAATATACATGCTGTGTAACAGATAGTGTGCACCCCCACAAGGGGCTCAAATGTCCTAAACTTAGTACTGATCAAGATAGTGGTTCTCTGCACTAACCCTTGTGTGTTGCCCCCCCCCCCCCGACCTGGTCAGGTAAAAATCACAATTCAGTCTTATTCACATTCAAGAAAAATGGACAAGCCCAGCAAACAGCTGCACTAAATCACCAAAACAACCAGGCTGGCTACAAACACTAGGATGACCAAAAATACACATATAAAGTTTTATTGATTAAGCATTTTTGTCTCCTGCATCAGAGACTCCGTCAGAATAACCAAATCCACAGAAAATCCCTCTTAAATAAAACTAAAACTAACTGCATTAGTAGTAAGACATTGTTATAATAAATAACCATTCCAGTCTTACAGGGACAACAAGGTAAATTCATGCAAATGGACAAAGTGAAAACAAGGCAGGGATGTGCAGGAAGGATGTAGGAAAGAACCATAGCTATCCATTAATTCCAGAATAAAACATACCAATTTTTGTGACTATGGGATGTTACCTTCAGAGAGAGGGGTGACCACAACACAATCTGTTGTACAGATAACTGTTTAAAGAAGTTGAAAGAATCATGTGTGTCATGAAGACACATGCAAAATGAAGAGCTATATATGGCATGATATTTTTTGTTTTGGACAGGTACCCTTTTTTTTAGAGACAGAGAAATGTTGGGGAATGGCTGTAAGAATGTTTGGGTGGAGCAGGTTGGGCAGTTGAGGAAGGAATTGCAGATAGACAAGACAGGGACAGTGAAGACACATGAGGTGGCTGAACATCCTGGATCCGGAGAAGGTGGGGAATCTAGGTCCCATGCATATTGATGTGGTTGACAGTGAGAATCTAGTCCTCACCCAGTAGACTGTTATCGCTATCACCTCACTGAACAGCTGGCTGTAGTGTCTGAAGTCTGTGCCTCCTATGGGTGCTCTGCACAAGGATGGAGAGCAGTGTCTCCAGCCAGCATAGGCATGCACCAACAGTGTGACACACAATCCTATGCACCATCCCTAGCAATTCATCACAGGTGATAAACTTACCCCCTCTGCCAATACTCCTGGAGAGGGAGCCACAGGTCTATCTACTGGGCCAGAACTACCTGAAGGGCTGGGTGGTATAGGGTGACAGAGCTGGTGCTATCAGATACTGCACCAGATGTGCTGGACAGTGGCAATGTAGTCAGTGGAGTGGGGTATGTGGATCCTGTAGAACAGTCCTACCCCACTGTGCTGTGTGAAAAACAAAAAAAAAAAAAATTAACACAAATAAAAGAAAAAAAAGCAAAAAAAATAAACACAAACAGAGAGAAAAGGTTTGGGTGAGAGAATAAAAGGGAGAACACTAGTAACGTCATATGTGATATGCAAAGCATTGCTACAATTATTTGACTATGTTCTTTTACCTTTGCATTTTAACACTAAAAACTCCTAACAAGCATCTTCCTTACTTTTAAGACTACCCAATTTTTAACAGAGACACGCTATAGTATAGACTGTAGTCACCAATCCTTGATGTGTGCATATATTGCACATATGTGTGTTCCAATTATACAGATTACAGAAGGTCATTTGTGCCACTGGTATAGAGCTATGAAGTTACATTCCAATGATGATGGAAATCTAACAGTATTGTATATTTGAGAAATGGGTTTTTTGAACCCCACAACTGATGACTACACTAAAATACTGCACTGTTCTTTAGTCCTACAGACGATTGCATGCATATTTTCCTTTTACAGTTTAGAGATGCAAGCCCACTGTTATTTGAGAATACTGCTTTGTGCTACAGAATAAGGCTCTTTACAGATGGATATTCATGCTCAGTTTGATACAACTCTGTTAAATGCCATCTAAATGGTCCTAACTTTTAATGCCAAAAAAAACATACTATGCAAATTAGTATTGTTATTAAAATACTATTTAGACAGTACTGCTCTGATGCATACATACCACATGCTTCTTGCATCCTACAAGATGCATGGCATGGGATTGAACATTCGGGACTCGCTCTTCAGCAGTTGTGAAAAAAAACAGAACAGAACAGAGCTCCATTATGAATACCGATCTTGACTATATTTGGCTTTTAACTCTTAGAATTACTCACTGAAATTGATACTTACACATCTGTGGGGTGTCCCCTGCCTGACATTCCCCAATCCAAAGGTTGGGGGTATCCTGCTTCCTCCTCCGTATGTCATCAGAATGATGTCTGCATTGCTCACCTGTGCAGGGGATATCTGTCGCACTGGTTAAGGTCCTAGCAACACTATTCTAGGCTTCATATTTGTATTCTGAGCTGGAATAGTCCCCTGCAGCAACCTGGGCCCATGCTCCCTAACTAAGAGTCCAGCAAAAATCTTTGACCCTGGACACCCCAATTCTGAACCCAAAAGTGCACACCCTTTCCAGCAACTTCAAACATGCCTGCCATAGTTTAAGTTTAATGTCTAATGAGCATTTAATACCAATTGCAGTTTATATGCTGCTGTTTTCCACCTATTGCCCATCTTGTGGTTACTCAGAGTGCACACACTTTGGATTTGCAACATCTGAAAACATTGTATGTCACTTACCATCATGTAAACATAGTAAGCAAGGGTGCACAATGCCGGGCACCATGTTGCTCGATGTTAAGTGATGCACAACAGTGGCAAACAATGCAGTTTCTAGCTTATTAGGTATACAGGCACTTGTGCAAATTGCCTAGTCAAATTTAACATATATACACTTCTCCTACACTTGCATATACGTACAGGCACTTACCATGTTTGCGCAATGCACAATATCATTAATTGAATGCATTCAATTTATATTTGTGACTGTCTGGGTCCTGTCTACAACCTGGGTGGTTCATTCTTCCAGTTTGTGCACTGTTGCACTTCGCAACACCAGGAAAGCACAGCTAAGCATGTTTTTGCCAAGAGGCGCATCACGCAAGCAATGGCAAAAGCAAACAAAAAAAAAAGAGAAATTAAAACACAAAAGGCAGACTGTTCATATTTTTGCAGAATGTCAAATATTTGTATAATATAAAAGTTTCAAGATTTCATTCTTGGCTGTGGATAATGCTGGCTGTACCTATGGCTGGTGTAGTTTGATCAGGAGTAAGAAACCTGCACTGTGCAGATGCTGAGCAAATTTGTACCAAAAGTTGCACTGTACCTAGACTCACTGCAAATTCTCCTTTTTCAGGGAGTCAGTAATGTCCATGCACACATGGAGCTGTTATCCCCCATCCTGATCTTAACAGCAGTTAGGATTTCCTAAGCTCAGTTAAGATCACACAAAGAAAGTGTTTGGCAAGTTTGTCTTTTTTCAAGGTTTGGAGCATAATTGTAGTGCACTACAACAGATTGCCAAATATATGCATCTGAATGAGACTTAATAAATAGATGCAGAGCAATATATTATAAAAGTGATGATCATAGATGAGAAAGACTGAATGAATTGTATTGTACAACATTATATGGGCAAATACATACATGCTTTATTGTATCAAAATTTACTAGTACAGCTAAGTCTTACTGATAACAATGGTAGCAACTCATTGCAATACCTGATATTTGTGATTGGTTTTAAGCTTGTTTTATATTTTTGGAGAATATATTATTCCCAAATCAGAGGTATAGATAGGGTGTGATGAAAGTGACAGCCATCCAGGGTGCAATGTGTTAAGCATCATAATCAGCAAATGCTGATCAGGCTTTAGTATATTACTGGAGTTAAGAAAGGAATGTTGGAATTACATCTGTGGTCAAAACTGAAGAGCTTTAATGTTTTTGGTCTGGCATAAACTGTAGCAGCTGTTTCCTGCAAATGTGCATTGAGTCCAAGGAAAAGAGCTTCTATTTTCTTTTGGCTCCTCAACTTAAAGTTGAGATGAAAACCAGTGCCAGATGAGGTGATATCCCTGGGTAGCAGAATAGGTACCCCTCTACCTGAGTCATACTTTGAGAGTGTTTTAATCATTAAGGGAAACAAGAGAAAAAGACACAGCCCCATTTAGGTATGGATTCCTGTGTGTATACATAAGAAGAGAGACGGACTCTTGAGATTAAAAACAGAGTTACCTGGTGAACTGCATGAAGCAGAGTCATTGTTCTCCTGTGAATTTCCATATTCCACATGGTTAGGGTAAAAGCTATTATTCTTAGGGTTGTGGACATTTTCCGATGTTGGGAGAATAAGTTGCATTTGAGAGGTAGTTTCAAAGGTTCTGCTACTGACATTCAAGACAGCCGAAAGAGTCATGGGCTCTTCGACAAAAAAGACCAATTAGAATAAGATTTGTTTTTTCTTCTTTCTCTTCATCTTTAAAATGCTTGTAATTGGAAGAGGCAGAAGGAAGGCAAAAAGAAGTCCTGGATTCCACAGACTTAATAATGCATTTTTTACTGTTGCTAGTGATTAAGTGAGTACCTCTGGAGACAAATATTATCATCTGGCAGGTGAGATGAAAAGCAAACTGGCCTATTTCTAAGCAGCACTACTTTATTATGACCAGTAACACAGCTTTGTTCAGATGCCACCTTTGAAAACTTAAGACATTCTGCTTATAATGTCTATAGTTATGTTTTGCTGAACAGACCAAGTGAAGAAGGAATACGAGTTGGCTAACAAAGAGGCTAAACGAGCAGTTTTAGTGACAAAGAATGAGGTGTCGGAATCAGTCTTTCAGCTTCTGGAAAGTGACTGAGCAGATCGAACAACAGAAGCTCAGGCTGCAAGGTAAAGACAGAAAGATAAATAAGATAGACATCAGACACAAATTATATAGGATGCCAGCAACAACATGCTCACAAGTCTACTGGATATCAAAGGCAGATAGAAAAGGTACTTCCTGCAGCTTCTGAATTAAAAAACTCCCACAGAAGCTGAACTGCTCTGAACCCAGCCTATGATGAAAGACACGCCCTATAAGAAGTAGGAACAGCATTAAGGAAAATAAAGTTAGGGAATGCAATTCAGGTCATTGCAGATATGATCAATATGTTGGGTGAATTAGAGGAGAAATGGCTCCAGGGTGCACTCATAGCCATACGAAGAGAAAGATATACAACAGATGGAGAACAAGCATTCTAGTGCCAGTGTGCAAGAGCAAACGGGACATTCACAGCATTTGGCAGTATAGATAAAACTCCTGTAACAATGCATGAAAGTGTTGAAAAGGGTGAATGATAAATGGATATGCAGAGTAGTAGAAAGTAATATGTAATTTGAGCAGTTTGCCTTCAGATCAGGATGCAGTGTAACTGGTCTACGTTTTGTAGTGAGACAGACAGTTGAGAAGAAGATAGAAATGAGGAAAGTGTCCAGTTGAAAATTCCTATACTTAGAGAAAGCATATGCAAATGCTCAAAAAATCTGATGTGGGCAGCCCTGTGATGATTCAAAGTCCTGGAATCAATGGTAGAATTAGTGCAGGGTATGTAAAAGAACCCAGTGACACAAGTATAGTGTTTGGACTTACAGAGAGGTTCCCAGTGGGAAAGGGTGTGCATCAGGGTTCAGTTCAGCTCTGAGCTCACTGCTGTTCACACTGGTAATGGACCACATTAGGAAATAGGTTGGAGGGGACAGATCAGCAAATCTGCTGTATGTGGATGATGTCACATTACAAGCAAACTCAGTGCAAGATATTTAGCTAATGGTTGAGGAAAGGAATGCAAAATTGAAGGCACATAGGATAAAACTGAATACAGTTAAACAAATATCACGGAAATGGGGGAATTAAGAAGAAGCTCCACACTGAAATAGAAAGAAAGTAGCAGAAATGGGAGTTGGTTGAAGTGAAGTCTGAACAAGAAAGTCACTGGTAGAAAGAGAAGGGCTGTAGCCAATTGCCACAGAGTGCCATTTGTAGTGTCTGATAGAAGAACATCAAAGAAACTGAAAAGTAAGCTGTACAGAAACTTGGGCAGTGAAGGCAGAGTAGCTGAGAAGGCTAGATGTGATGGAGATGAAGTATCTGAGATGGGTGTTAGGATTTATATTGTGAGATAGACAAAGAAGTGAGGAGATCAAAGCTGAAGCCCAAGCAGCTGTAATTGCAGAGAAGATCAAATATAGCAGATTGCAGTGGTTAGGGCACATGTGCAGGAAAACATAAGACAATCTGAGTGAACCATAATTTGAAAAGTCAGGAATAAGGCAAAATGAAATGAGGGCATCCAACAAAGAGATAGATTAATGTGTGAGAAAGTACCCATGACCACCAGGCATAACAACTGAAGAATGTAGGAGAATGACACTGAATCTAGAGATACAGCAACAGTTAGCACTGCATACATTGAAAAATAGGAACAAAGGCCCTCAAAAATAGTTACATTTGGCAAAAACATGTGGACATCTAATTATTATAAATTTTGAATACCTAACAGTGCATAACTCTTTCAGTTTTCAGTAAGGAAGGCACGACACTACTCAGAAATATATTTTTAAAACAGAGTGACAAAAATGATGGAAAAATGTAAACCCATTAGCAAAGAGACACCCCCGGATTCAGAAACCCTCAGTGTAACACTAAATAAGTCATACTCGGAGGCTGCAGTTGAATGGTATGATGTCAGCGTGCCGTGAATATTCATGAGGGCATGCTGACCCAACTGCAAGTCTAACACGGACCGTGCAGGAAAGTAGGGGGTGTGTCCGACTGCCAAGCAGTCTAAATGTCCACGCCCCTGCAAGTGTTCAAAATGCAAAATGTAAACACACAAGAGTGAGTCCACTCAAATGTCCATGTACCCAACACCACACTCCCTGACATTGTAAACCCCAGCACAGTTATAAAAAGTAAAACTTTAATTTTATTTTTTTCTAATTCCCAGAATAGCTGCCCATATTTGCACATGTGTGCGCGGGTGTGCCCATTGCTTAGCTGCAGTTAGCAATCCTGACATGGAAGAGCATAAGAAGGAATGTTTATGCAAATTACGCCAAATAGCAATAGCGTAATAGTAGAGCGTTCACACAAAGAGGAGGCATTCACGGTTTGAGTCCCACCACTCCCCTTCCTATTTATGTTTTAAATTAGTATATGAAATAATACCCGACATATATGATTTAAATTTTACTAAAAAGCAATAAAATGGTCTATGTATCAGTGAACAAAATATATATTTATAAAGGATTCTGATATATAATTGCCTGCAGTTAAGCAGCACTTTACCCAGTGCAATATAGGTGCCCGTAGTTTAGCAGTGCTTTACCCAGCGCAATAGAGTGGCCCATAGCCAAATAGCGCTTTCCCAGTGCAAAAGAGTTGCCCATAGCTAAATAGCACTTTACCCAGTGTAATAGGTTTGCATGGAGGTGCACGCCGTGCCAACCAGCGCACCGTAGGGCAATGTGGAGCAACGTTGAGCAAAGTTGCTTAAACACAGCCACACCCTCTAGCCTGTCTGGACAGAAGTAAAATAAAATGAATGACAAGGTTCGAACCCAGGACTCTGTGCACCATAATCAAAGTACTGAATCACTAAGCTCTGACAGCTTAGGATAAACAGACACTGTCAGCATACATATACTTATAAATGGGGGAATAACCATTACTAAGCAGGCCTGCAGTCAGCCGAGAATTTTCAAAAATGGCCAATCACAAAAAAGTGCGGGAATGCGGCAGATTTAAGCTCCATAGGCGGGAATACTCGCCATAACTGATTGTAGCTCCCATCTGCAGTCAGAATGGCTGGTGCTGGAGAAGGTACATGCTTCCAAGCACAACGTTGGGGCATCGAGGAGTCAAAATACATGGTTTGGCTCCTTGTCCACTGTCATGAGTCAAGACTCCTGCAGGGCCAGTTCCAAGGGATGGAGTACAAGGCAGAGGCTTGGAACCGGTTAGCTCATGACCTCAACAGTGTCACAGGCATTCCTCAGACTGGTGAGCAAGTCCGTCACCACCATGCATACCTGAAGAGATGGAAGCAGGACCTACTGAAGCAATGGATACAGGAGGCCCGTGGGATGCAAGATGCCCCACAACTGAGTAGGTAGCCATGGAATGCAGTATGTAAGAAATGATAATTGATTCTGTATAATGGATAGGTATGTCTCAATATCCGTTCATTTACTTCACAGCTGCAGGTGACCATGCTGCAAATCAGCAAGCCTATGCAGATAGGCTGCTAAGGCTGTGCCACCAGGCAGGTTAGTGATTATTCTGCATGTATTGTTATATAAAATAGGTGAGAGAGCCTGAAAGAAAGTGTTGTAGTCCAATAATACAGCCATAAACTGCCCTGAATAAGTCCTCTGCATGTACTGTTATATGAAATAAGTCAGAGAGCCAGAAAAAGAGAGTAGTAACCCATTAAGAAAGGTAAAATATGTTCAGAATAATATCTCTGCAGGTACTGTCATATAAAATAAGTGAGCTAGTCTGAAAAAGAGTGTTCTAACCTATTAATAAAGTTATAATATGTCTTGAATATGTCTTCCATATGCACTGTAATATCAAATAAAGGAGCAAGCCTGTGGAAAAGTGTGTAATGTAATTAATAAAGGTATAAAACCTGGAGTGTGTCTGTGTCACTTACTTTGAAATGTTGTTGTACCCTTGCATTATACAAATAGTACTGTTTTAATAAGTGCTGGCAACCCACAGTTGGGCAGTCCCATCTAAAGTGGGTGATGGAAGTGCTAGTAGTTTTGAAGCATATATACAGTCCTCAACAGTCAGTTACTGGCTGGCATGCATAAGTAAATCTGGCACATGAGTAGCTTGTTAATTTGTTCCCCAGAAATGTGAGAGTGCTACAAGAAATGCAGGGTTCTGTACAAATTCAACTGAAAATGTCATGTGAACACATCCAGATATGTAGATAAAGAAATATAAATAAAATCAAGAAATATGTAGCAGTAACATCTGCATCTTGGACAGTTAGTATGTCAGATATAGGCCAGGTATATAATGAACTAGCCAAACCCATTACACAACCTAATGCATGTTGGCAAGTGTAATAATACATGTAGGGGATATACACCTGCAGTCACTAGGAATGTAGTGTAGACTAAAAGTACTTATAAGATGTTAATTGTGGTTTCTTTCTGCACCCTACTGTATGTGCATAAACCATGCAATTCCACACCTCAGTGGGTATGTGTAATCTCAAACATTTGTTGGGACATATGTCCTATTGTTCTATAAATATCTGCATTCATTCCGATGCATGTGCCCTGTTCAAACACCACAATCATGGTGGCCTGTTGCTACCATTCATCCCTGCATGCTGTTGGAATGTTCACTGTCGTTCAATATATGCATGTGTTATGCTTGCTGTTCAACTGTTGGAACCTTGGTGTGTTGGGTTAATGGGAATATTACTGCATGCTGTTACAACTAATTTGGAATGCTGTTGTTTATGTTGTAATTAAACACACCTAATCACAGAACGTATGGGAAGGCCGGTCCCAGCAGACCTACCTGTCCCTCCTCAGCTGGCGAGTGCACCTGGCACCAGCAGGTCCGGTGCCCAGCCCTGGCTCCCCTTCCCCATTGGTCCTGTGCCACCTTTGGGTGGAAATGCTGCAGGGGATGGGGCTCGTCCCCCCGTGCAAGCATGGGTGGAGAAGGGCGACCTGTCACCCTTCGAAGGGTCCTGGTTGTGGTGCATAGGGAGATCCAGCATTCATTTGCTGATCCCCTATGCCAGCTTGAGGTGAGAGTGGCGCATCTCACAGGTGAGCCTGCCTGTTCTACGCAGCCTCCAGCACAGGCACCCTTGGGGCTGTGAAGGTGCAGTGGTGACTGCCCAGGGGTGGGGATCTTAGTTCCACTGTTACCATTTGTGGGCTCATGGGCTTGCGATTTCCAAACATCCGTCCCCGTCAATTGTGTTCACCCACCCCATGTGTCATACACTGCCCCTGTATGCGTCTTGTTTGTCTTGTCTGTTTACCTCCCCAACCTACCTCCCCAAACATACCTATTTCCTCTACCTCACTTTCCACTCTCACCTGAAAAAAAAAAAGGGGGCAATCTGTACCCACAAAAACATTATGCCCCATACATAGCTGCCCATTTCACACACATGTCCGCTGGACATGTAAACTGATAATTATAATTGGCAGTACAACATACTTTGTTGTCCTCACCCCTCTCCCAGGGGTGGAAGGTTTCAAATGTCACTCCAAATTTATTCCATATGCATAGCTGTTGCTGGTAAAGAAATGGGCAGCTATGGACCTTCCCTACACCCGTTCTGCACATCCCAAGCTTGTTTTCCTACTGTCTTTTCCTCTTTGTGCCCCCTTTTTCATCACTTTCCTATCTCCCCATTTTCTTTTCTTTCAAAGAAATTAGCATGGGGGTTAGCGGGAGTAAGCACTTTTAAGCTGTAGTAAGTAGGTTTAAGCGAGTGTGCACATGTGTGCGCTTAGCTAAGCGTCACGCAAACCTATGCAAACCTGCATACAACTGCTTAAAAGTGCATTAGTCACTCTATGTCAGGGCCCTTGTCCTGCTCAGCAGCAAAATAAAATACCTCTGCCAGTCTCGAACCCCAGACCACTGACACAATAGACTGCATGAATTACCACTACGCCACAGCAAATATGCAATAACCTCATGCTCAATTAAATATATAATGCATTTCAATGACTGAATGTAAAGGAAAAATAGGAAGGCCATAACACAAAGCTTGTTCTGTGGATCTTTACCAGCAATTGTTGTGAAATGCATTACATGAGTGTGATATGAGAAGCAGCCATTCTAGCAGCAAATAAAGTTACAGAGGCACTTTACAACTCCCACACAGTATCATAGCAGGACAAACAGTGGCAAATCTGATTAGGGCAGAGGCCATACCACCTAACTGTGACTACTTTACAGGGATGTCCCTAATTGTGAAACATATTTAAGCTGTGTCCCTCTGAAGCCCTCTGAAAAGTACTGACGTCAGTCAGAAAGATGAGGTATTACACAATGAGTACTGACAATAATAACAGTAGACACCGCTTGTAATTCATAAAAGGAGTATGAATCCATATCACTGCTTCACACAAGTCTAGATTTTTACTGTCTCTATTATGTGTAAGGTGTACTTCACATTTAACTACCTATCCCTGACTCCATGCAAAGATGTATCTGAGTATTTCATAGGCCTGGCAGAGGCACAAACACACAGGCATAGCAGCTATCCTGCTGTTACACACTCTGCAAATAGCTGTGATAGAACTTCCACAAGCATACCCTTATGTAGGAGAACAACACAGGAATACCAAAGGATGTAGTGATTTACTGGTAGGAACTGACTGTAGCAATGCCATAGGTAGGCATACACAGTACTGGAATTGTCCAGTTGTCCTGTGAACCCTGTGCTAATGTCAACAATAAAACCACAAACCCTGCAGAAGTGAGTACATTAATATTCACAGTATAACAGTTCACAAACAATTCATGTGCCAAAATAATACTTCTCAATAACTACGTTTGTATGGCAGTTAATTATATGAGTAGAAAAGAAACTACATAGTCACATAAATGTTGTGTAAGCATTTGTAGGGGTGAGTTAAACTCTACACTGATAGTAATTGTACTGCAAGTGGCAACAGTCAGGCCTGAGTACATGTACATCACTGTCTACGCCTCTAGCTTCAAATATAAGAAGTATACCAACCTTCTGACTTACACAACAGTGTCCACAGCAAACAAGCATGGGCCCCACTCTGGAAATCTGAAAGGGCTATGCATACATACCTTAGCAATTTATAGCATTGAGTTGCCATGAGAGTGAGTACTGCAATTACCACATAGCAGGCTGTATGTATTTACCAAATGCTGGGCAGCAATTGGTGCAGAGAGCATCACATGCACATGCCCAGATACCTATAAAAGCAGATTGTACTTGCTATCCCCACATGCATTCATTACATTGCACGTGTCAGTACCTACTGACAAACTTTATTACTTAATAAATAAACCTTACTTAAGTAAATATTATATTTACTCCTGTAAAACCGAAATATATTAATTAAGAAAAAAAAACTTAATTAATAACCAATAATAACAAATAAGTAAAAAGCTTTACTCAATAAATAAAACAAAACCTTGTGAAGCATACACAGATGGACCTGACAGTGAGTAACAGGTATGTAACAGATTTGCATATACTGGCAAGTAGTAGATGTTTATGAATAGTACTGTACATACTCAGAAACATGCATAAGTGGCAGCAGTAGGAATGTATGCAGTGATGCCATGCATAACTACTGGCATGGACAAATTAGTGTGTAGCTGTGTGCAGTGGGAAATAACTGTGACATATGTATCTCAGCATTATATGTTGAACATCTGAACATGTTATCTATGGTCTGTACAGTACTGCATATAATGGCAGTTTGGGGGAGTAGTGCAAACACCTATATAAACTTGGATGTGACAGAGTATGACATGCATAGTAACATAATTTGTAGCTTAGCATTGGCAACTGCTGTACCAGGCTAGTATAGTAATGTTAGCATTTGCAGCTCTATATACTCCCTGTAATATTACTGTATGCACCCATGTGACAACTGTCCATGTTGTAGCAAGGATCAACAGGTCATCCATGAGGTGTACAGACTTACAACACTGTGGACCCTGTGTGTGTGTATGGCATGCACATATGGAGAGATATGTATGTGATAAATTAGCATCTGAACATGTGCATAGAGCAAGGTACATACTGTAACTGTTTGTGAAGGGTGGACAATTATATGTTATTGCAGGTAATTATATGCATTTTCATATGTAGGTGGTAGCGTGTGGCAAACAAGACAGCATACAGTGCTGGCATATGACGTGGCGTTTAAACGCTGTGGTTATGATTCCTCAGGTTTTAGTCTTCCAGATAGGGGGTCCTGCTAAAGGTACATGGGCTGAGACTACCTTCCATGCATTCTGCACAAGACTGTGCAATAAAATTACATAACTGCATCCCTCTCAACCTTTGCATAATTAATATTCCCACCATGAAAGGTGGACTGTATATGTGCCTATATGTATATCTATATGTACACCAATGGATGTTCATATGTACGCCCAAGCTCAATGTTGAAATGTATTGCCATCCCTCTTGTTAAAAACCCTGTAGCCATGAACTACCACATAGGTGGTAGTCTACTCAATACCAAAAGTGTGATGAGAGACTACAGGACAAAGGTGGACAGTAGTGTCCCTATTGATAATCACAGTGCCACACTAGTCATGTAAACTGAGTACAGTCCACATGTTATCAGAAAAGGTGTGTCATCCATGGAATAAGAAGTCAGTGTTCCACTGTACTCATCAGTCATAACACCCATCATAGAGTTCGTTGGCCCTGTCGGTATGTACCTCAGAAGACATCCACAGCGACAGTAGCCACCAGACGCATACCTCACAAAGGGTATTACCAGACACAAACAGATGCCCTATGCAGACTGTCTTACAAAACCACAGCTACACTGTGTCACATACCGCCTACCCAGAGGCAACCTCTGCCTAACATACAAAGCTATGCCAAACCCACAGGTTTTGGACATGCTCCATATATACAGATTAAACTCCATACAAACTACGCACTGTACTGATCTAAACCATGTAACGTGAAAAAGTAGAACATGCTGGAGTGGTACATTATCCTCTCAGACACATACCATACTCTGGAACTAACCACCTATCAATAGCAAATGAAGGTCCTCATTAGCAGTTGTCATGAATAATCATGATGAGTGGGTGTGAGATAGGAAACACAACCCGGGAGTCACCACTGTGGCTCTGCATGACAGGGGCACATGAATCTACATTACATTGGTGTGGAAGGGCAGGGTACCATATGGCTAGGCTTCCATAGGCCCTATGGATAATAGCCTATTAGCTACCTAGGACCCAGTACACACACATGCATGTACTTGTTGCATTACTTGCTATGTGAGGTTGACTGGGTGTGATGATGAATGTGTAGGTGAATGTGTCAAAGTTGTGTATATGTGTGATAGCCTAGTGGGAAACTGTTTATATCATAGTATATAGTGTTGTAGCTCAAATCCCAGCAAAGGATACATATGCCATTGCTAGGCAGGAAAAGCAGTAAGGCATACGGTGTGATGTAGTCCTATGGTGTTGACCGGAGTGTGCCATTGTAGGCTTAAACAGTACATGTATGATTATTGATTGGTAACACTAGTGAATACAAATCCTGTATGAACAGTAGTACTACCTGAAGCTGTAGGCCTAAACTGCACAGTATAGTTTATATCCACATTGCTTGGACACACTATCTTGTTTGTTACCCATAGTTCTCATGCATTACAAACCTCAGGCATGAGGTTTTATAGGTGCTGACACACAGTACTGTATGTTACACTGGTAAAACTGATCTGGATTGCTATACCTTTGTGTCCTGTAGGTATGTCTGATGTGTGTGTGGATATGCCTGTAAAATGGCCTTGGTGGTATGTGTGTCACAGGATATATGTGCATATCTAGCAACATGTGTAGTGTATTACAGTAGTATGCCACCTATAGTGATGAATGTGCACATTTGTTACTGAGGGGTTTGCTATCAACAAGTAGCATGGTGTACTGATAGTACTTAAACTGTACTTAACATTCATTTCAATGGATGACAAATGTCTGCATGCATTAGCTTCATACACGTTCCCTGTGGCTAGGTGGTGCATTGTGTCACATAGAGTGTGCCATGTACTCTTGTATAGTCTTACATACTGGTTCCACTTTGTTGCTGTGCATAACATGTTTTGGAATATAGTATGTGCCAGGCACTGTCATGCAGTTGTGGGCTGAGCAGTCCTATGTTGTATTAAAGGTGTTTATCTACTGACAGCCAATAGGTTGCTATATATGGCATTTCATTGATGTCTGTACTTTAGCATGTTAAGTGTGCCACATGACTTGCTCACAATTACTGTTTTATTGTCTTACAGGAATATGTCTCACAACAGGAAGCCTGCCTATTCCCCCTAAGGAGGAGGAGGTCATCTTTGATGCCCTGGTACAGCATTACAACCTGCTGTTCTCCAGATCTAGCCAGGACCAGCATGGACGCACTGCACTGTGGCAGGATGTTGTCCATCAGGTGAATGATGTAGGCATGCATAACCGGACTTATGAGCAGGTACGCCATCACTGCAGTGATTTAATCAGACATGTCTGGCTGCATGCCTGCGATGTCCACAGACAACAGCTTGCCACAGGTGGTGGTGCATCAACACATCCCCCACTCACCAGAGTGGAAGAGCTGCTCCTCAGTGTGGTGGCTCCTGGCCAACCAGTACAACAGACATGCATCAACATGGAGGCTGGAGTCACACAGCATGTAGATACAGAGTGTGCAGGTAGCATGGCATATCTGTAGACTACTGTTAGATCAATTGTTAGAACATGCATTTACCAGATGTGTACTGTGTATTCAGAAGATGTGAAGCCTGGTGTCATGCAATACTGATAATTTGGAACATAATTTGTATGCCTGTGACTGTCACCTCTTGTACTACTGTGGAATTGCAAACACACAGCAGCAATGCCATAGTTGTTGACACTGACAAACTGTCTCATATCCTTGTAGGTCCCTCTGGTGTGATAGCAAGACAGCTCACCCATGCTGGAGAGTGTTCTACATTTAATATAGCATATAATATGTGCATGTCATAGGAGACTTGTAGGCCATATACACATGTAAAACACCTACACATAATGCATGATCTGCATGTTCTCTGTGGCACTATGCACATCCCAGTAACATGAGTATCCACCTCAAACACATG
The DNA here is from genome assembly GCF_019279795.1 of Protopterus annectens. NCBI lineage: Eukaryota > Metazoa > Chordata > Ceratodontiformes > Protopteridae > Protopterus > Protopterus annectens. Next base: position 1,200,313,624 of record NC_056732.1, read on the forward strand.
CAATACACAGAGCATCCCAACCGATTGTGGTACACTGTAGTGGACATTGTATAGGCAGAGTCAATACACATGCACACAACATACACCACTTTGTCATATGCAGTTAGTGTTAATTTGATGCACATGTCATATGTAGACACCTGCTGTAAGGTCATACTCCATTTTCCCAAATGTCAACAACACAGCACACATACTATACCTGGGGGTAGAGAACTATCATGGGGTAGTGTGACACGCTTCAACACACAACACATTCATATGAGGTAATGCTCCCTACTGAACACCTTACATACCCATGTAACAACTGGCTGTAAAATTGTTGATGTAGCCAAAGTGGTGCAGGTCAGGTACAGCAAGATAGTTACCAGTGTGACATACATTAGTGGCCTTGAGTGACCACATGATGCTGCCTGATGATGGCTCATGGTACTACACTACATCCAGTTACAGTAACTACAGTACTGCACATAGCATTCATTGCTATACACCTGACAGTTGTGTGCATCCGGCCATGGTATGTATACCTATGACTGATGGTGCACAGGACATTGGAAAGCATTCCAGACTTGCACAGCAATGTTGTGTCCATGTGCACATTGTGTACAAAGGTGAGGCCAATCATTGAACAACACACATGCATCAAAGACATGTATACTGTTATCAACAAGGACTCTCCACACTCGCACTGCATGCTGTTTAGAAACACAAATCCTGCATGCTGACACGTGTGATAGGACTCTTTGGCTTCTGATACTGTACTGCACCATCAACCACTAATGGATATGTTCCGTATTTCTGTTGGTGTGTGTGTGTGTGTGTGTGTGTGTGTGTGTGTGTGTGTGTGTGTGTGTGTGTGTGTGTGTGTGTGTGTGTGTGTGTGTGTGTGTGTGTGTGTGTGTGTGTGTGTGTGTGTGTGTCAACTTGACTGAGTAGTGTATGTGTGCATGTGTGCATGTGTACATGTGCATGTGTGCATGTGTTCACATGTGCAAGTGTTCATGTGTGCATGTGTGCATGTGTACATGTGTGCATGTGTACATGTGCACATGTATGCATGTGTGCATGTGTTCATGTGTGCATGTGTTCATGTGTTCATGTGTGCATGTGTGCATGTGTACATGTGTTCATATGTGCATGTGCGCTAAAATCCTGTACAGATTGTGAAGTGTGTTTCCTGTCTTCCTCTCACAGGTGCTGAGGTATTGGATGACTGCAGCAGGGAACCTGAGGTCACTGCCACAAATAGTGGGCATGATGACACATGTGTAGTAGCACAGGCAGGTTTGTCAGGGTCTGTTGTTGGTCTGCCAATCGACAGTACACAGCTGTCCACCCCATCTATGCGCACATTCATACTGCCGATACATCCCTCAACACCAATGGCCTTAGCAGAAGAACAGCATACAGTAGGCATCGACCAGGATAGTGTGGTATCTATGGCACATGCAACCCCACACAGCATAACGGTACCACATAGGCATATGTCCAGGGGTGCTCATGGGAGCACTGCTGGTCGTAATGCCACTGGCAGACGTGCCCCCACAGGTCTCACAACCTCAGCTATGTTCCGGTCTGTAATGCAGGCACAGGCACGTATGGAATGGTACACCAGGCATGGACTAAGGGCGCAGAGGGCTCACAACACCACTATCAATGACAGTATCCGTGACCTTGCCGGTGCCATCCGGAATTACACCGAGGTCATTGATAGACGTTGGGGGGGAGACAGTAGATGTCCTCCACAATGTAATGTCCATGTGCCAGGACAGTGCAGTATGGCTGAGACGTCGACGTGGATGTATGCCAGCAACATCATCAGCTGGCACTCGTCACGGATGACACACAAGTCCCAGCCACTCCCGTAGTGGCAGTACCAGCCCCAGCAATGTTGGGGCTGGCCTGTCAATAGACCATCCTAGATGACCATGTACAAGTGGCTCTGGCCAGTCCCAACAGGGACATGGGTCCATTCAACATCCCTCTGCCTCTGACGATAGTACCCAGTCTGGCTTGGTACCCGATACTGTCTGTGGCACCCCTGGCAGGCACAGGTACTGTGTCCATGGCCGGAGACAGTAATCTGTACAGCCTGGCAGGTACGTCCAAGGCTGGCCCACAATCTGTATGTGGCAGCCACAAGGTGGAACTGTGTGCATACAGACACACACACATAAACCAAACATCTAGGGCTAAAACATACACACACATTACATCAACATTGACCCATACTGTACTGTTGTCCCTCACACACACACACACAAACACACACACACACACACACACACATATGTCGATTGGATGGGTCATTGTCGGGCTCTGGCAAACCAATAACACACCTTGTGTATATGATAAAACTGTGCCACCTCCTGTCATCTGTGACAATGATGCAGAAACAGGCTTACATGGTGCTGATGAACAGGGTGACCTAATAGCAGTGTAGCAATGTTAGCATGTTGTCACTAGCAAGGTGTACTGATATCCTTGTAGGTATATCTGAGCAGGCATGATGCATTAAAGTTATGATTATCAATGTAGTTTTGTTTACACCAGTGTTAATTCCAATACTGTATTGTCTGCCCATGTGCCTCTTGGCTGTTGTGTGCGGTACTGGCAGCATGTGTTGGTGAGTGAATGGTACGTGTGTGATGTGTGCAGTACAGATTTGCAGTTGTACATTTGTGAACATGGTGGAGGTGCACCATCTGCATGTATGTGCATAGTGGACACATGGGAAGGGTGACATGCCCTGTATTACACAGTGTTAACACTTCATATTTCCTATTGGTGGCCAGTATGCATTTTACTACACATATGTTACGACTTGGGTACACATGTGTGTATGATATGGTTTGACACTATGCTGTGGGTGATACTGTTTACATCGGTCATTGTTTTGCATACTGGTAGTATACATAACCTCAACAGCCTGACTTTACCGAATTGTTAGCTGATGTCTTGACAACTGACACATAGATGTAGGATACACTGTAGCATTTGAGTCCTTCCGGTACTATACTATAACAGTAACCAGTGGTATTGGCTGCCACCCATTCCTGGGACCACTCCTGTTTGGCATGTAGATGTCTCAGGTACAAGCAAACACACTAGGGATATCTCCGTCCAGATCTGGTAATGCATACAGTGGCCTACAATGCATTCTCCAGATGAGACACTTATCCTCCACAAGGGTATCATACAGACAGATACCTGTTGACCAACACATGCTGTAAAGCTATAAGCCAACTATAGCATAGTCATCCACATTTACAATACATAGTATCCTGACAGTACCACATTGTTAGTAGCCCACAACATGTAGCAGGGGTACCAATGTGTACATATAGCCACATGTTATGTCATCTTTCCTTTGGTATTCACATTTCCAAAGGTATGCTGATGTCCCTTAGTGCATCACATAAGCATGAAGGGGTCTGTATGCATATCCACGGAGGTGTTGTACACCTTTAATGAATGGCCATTATTGACAGACTGTGTTGTGTTTGAACATGTCTGACATATACCCCAGGCATGAACCCTCACTCATACTATTCTATAGAAACTGTCATGGGTGTGTGTGACACAGATGACCTAGGCCACAGATCACTACAGTGGCTGGCCTTGACACATACATACATATGTGACCTAAGGTCTGAGAAGCAGCAGCACAGACTGTCAATGGTAACAGATGTGTTCGTGTGGAAAGCAGGATTCACACCTATGAACTCATTGAGGTCACATGTACATATATGTATTTGCCACACATATAACAATTGAGGTCACGTGTACATATATGTATGTGCCACACAGATACCGGAAGTGTGCAATGCACATACTGTTGTTTTACTGATATGTCATACAGTTGTAAAAGCAAAACCCACAACACATTAACTGACAGTGTCACACACACACACACTCAGCAATTGCAGGATTCCCACCTCTACCTAACTAGGTTATGATACTAGAAAAATCTGCATTAACACGATGTGCTATACTCTTTACTGGAGGCTTTTATTTCCACTGCTGTATTTCTGGGATACTGACATCATCAGACATGCCAAAGAGGAGATTACCTCTTTGAATGTGTTTTCACAGGCTCCAAAAAGGGCACTGCTCTCAAAGGAAATCACACACACACACACCAATTGCAAGATTCAAACCCCTACCTAACTATGTTATGATACTACAGAAATACACATTAACACAACACGCTATATACTGTACTGGGTGTTTTTTTTTTTCTCCTGCCATATTTGTAGAATGCTGACATCATCAGATCTGCCAAACTAGACTCTACCTCTATTCATGTGTTTCCTAGTCTCCGAAAAAGGGCACTCTTCTCATAAGAGATCACACACACACAGAGCAATTGCAGGATTCAAATCCCTACTTAACTATGTTATGATACTACAGAGATATGCATTACCATGACGCGCTATATGCTTTACTGGGTGTTTTCATTTCTCCTGCTATATTTCTAGGATGCTGACATCATCAGACTTGCCAAGGAAGAATCTACCTCTTTTCATGTGTTTTCCTAGTCTCCAAAAAGGGCACTCCTCTCACAGGAAATTACACACACACAGAACAATTGCAGGATTCAAACCCCTACCTAACTAGTTATGATACTATAAAGGTACGCATTAACATGACACACTATATGTTTCACTTGGTGTTTTATTTTCTCCTGCTATATTTGTAGGATGCTGACATCATCAGACTGGACATGGTAATGTGTGTGCACTTTATTTTATGCAATCCCAGGAATGAACCATGTAGGTCAACAGGTGTTAACAGCTTGAACAGGACTCCACAATTCTTAGCTTGTGTGATCTCTCTGTGGACAAATTTCCATCCCTTCATATGACAATACATATTTATGCACAGGTTGTTGAATTTGTGGATACAACATGTGTCTGTGATGTTGATAAAGGGCTACTCAGAGTCTATGTGGGACGTGTGTAGCTCCCTTCAGTGATGTGTGTCCTGGGTGGCTGCTTTGCAAATAGTCTAGCAGGTTTGGGAACCATGATCTGCCCATGATCATACCACAGTTGGTAGGGCTGTGTGTTTGTCAGCTTCCAATAACTCTGTTCATGACTTCAATCATGATGGACTCAATGGGGTGTGCCATATGTTGCTGTAACACATTCAACAGTTTCAGATCCTGTAGAGAGGGTGTGGCTCAACAGACTGTTCAGGTGCAGGGTCTGTTTGTTCTGTAGTTCACTTATGACACATATCGGGAAACAATGCCATCCAATTGATGCCATGTTTTAGGCTTTGGAAGGAGCTGTTTACCCATTCTACATGTGATATCTCCTGGTATGATGATAGGGACATTTGTCAGTGGGAGGTGGGTATGTATGTATGGGCCTGTCTGACAGGATGTCGGCATTGTCAGTCAGGTACAGCTGGCCCTGACTCAGGACATATATGTGTGTACAGTGCTGTGTATGACATAGCTGAAGGAAGTGTCATGGTTCTGTCTGGACTCCTTCGCAGATAATCTTTCAAAAACACCAACATACCTGAGCACTAAACCCCTGTTATACTCTTTTACACACCTAACACCCTACTGATCCCTTTTGATCAGTCAACAGAGAGTATGTCATCATAATATCCTGGCATGTCCAACGGTTGGTTTCACATGTACTCTCCAGTCCATCTGGTGAATATGGGACTTTTGAGGCAATGTTACAACTGCCTTATTTACACAGACAACCCTCACCTCCTCCCAACAAACTCAGATATATGTAGGAGATGCAACTATATAGACAAACGGGAGGCTGAGCTCTCTCGAACCATGACTGGCACATTCTATCAAGTGGTGAAGGTAACCACACACACTACAACTCCGTCACACATAGACCTATAGCGACAGCAAACAAACTACATTACCACACAAATACATACTCAGAGGCTCTACATAATATCTGTCTAAGCAGCAGAGACCTCCTAAGCAGACACCCAGACAACTGCTACCCCATGACATTACCCACATATCACATGGTTCACAAAGTCAGTGTGCCACACAGTCACTGCCCTTAGGGCTAAAAACACACCTAATACACTTGTAATAGATGACTCTATTGTAAGACATACTGACATCACACTCACCAGGCTGAACATGGAGAAAGACACTTTGAGCTGTCTGTCGGGTGGCAGGTTCTGCCACATTAGACATGCACTTAGGTCACTCCAAAGCAAGTACAAATATAGCTCCATCATTGTCCATGCTGGTGTGAATTACCTCAGACGTTCCTCCCTGGACTACATGACAAGAGACATAGAGGAGCTCTATGATCATGTAATCCAGGCCAGTATGACCCTGACCTTGTGTAGCATCTTACCCTCAGCAAGAATGATGGCACAGTATACAGACAAGCTGATCAATTGTAACAGTTGGCTAACGTACTGATGTCATTCAAAGGGGATCCAGTGTCTGTTAGCCTGGGATGACATTCTCGACATGCCACGTAGCTTCGCTATTTACCGCTTGCACCTGTCACCCCTGGACTTTCAAATACCGGCTAAGGCTGTTGCTACCCCCACAGTGCCTTTTTTGGGCAAGGCTCAAATGACAAACCCACCTCCATGGACAATGCAAGGTAAAAGAAAGTACGGGTAATGCTGCTCAATACCAGATGTCTAGACCCCAGAATGCACACACTCAAGACTCTCCTCAGAATGGTGAATGTCAATATCTGTGCAGTAACAGACACCTGGTTCAGGCTCCCAAATGCACACCAGTTCTACCAGGTTATACTTCATACCATACTTTTTGCCACAAGACTCGGACCGACCAACAAATTTTGGGGGAGTATCCGTATACATCACAGATACACACACCTCTAGGTTAGTAGCACTGCAGGAAGCATCAGAGACCATACATGTGCAACTAACAGTGGGCAAAACTGCCTTTCAGTTTGTAGCCTGCTACAGACCACCCTCCCAAACTCAGGAACCCCAATCAGCTTTCCTGAGAACACTGAAGGATATGACAGTCTCTACAAACACCATTATATGGGGTGACTTCAACTACAGAAACATTGACTGGGAATACTACTCAAGCCACAACACCCTCGCCCAACAGTTGCTAGAATTTCTAAACACAAGTGCTATGTCACAACTGGTCACCACACCCACATGAGGGGAAAACATATTGGACCTGATCATCACCAACATGGGGACACCATATTCCACACCAGAGGTATGCCACTCATTGGTAAGGTCAGACCATACATTTATCTCACTGGACATCCATATCCCATCCCCATCCCCATCCTAGGTTCTCTTGGTGAAGTATTTACCAACATGAAACATCACACTTCTCTAAACCAAGGTGGTATCCTTCAAAGACCATGGGAGGACAGAGGTAAGTACGGCTCAGACCGCTGAATCCTTTACAAACACATTCTACTGACACCTACTGGAATGCATGGATCGTGCTATCCCAAATAAGAACAAGACTCACTCCTCCAAAGGCAGGGGACCTGTCTGGTGGACCACGGTCATAAATAAGCTATACAACAAAAGGAGGGGGCTACTACATGATAGAGCACAATCCCAAGAAGGGAAGGTATCTCTGATCAGTACTAGCAAGAAGCAACGTTCACTCATGAATTCATCTAAGACCCACTTCGAAAGGTAAATTGCACCACACACTGAGAACAATCACAAGCCCTTCTTTAGTTATGTCATGAACCTGGTTGCCAACTCCCAGATATGCTGTGTGTTACTGCAAAATGACAATACATACACTGAACCCACAGACATTGCCATCATCCTGGCAAACAGGTTCAGTGCAAATGTCACCCCCCACCCCCCCTAATGAGCAAATGTCCATCCAAACAGAGTGTAGCCTCCCTGACAGCACAGATGATCAGGTGACTGCTGCCCTCTCCAAAGCAGACAACACAGCATCAATGGGACTGGATGGTGTCCCAGCCTGCATCTTACACAAGCTTCATGACAAATGTAACCCTCACATGAAGTCACTGTTCAATATCAGACTTACTACAGGATATGTACCCAAGGAATGGCATACAGCAACAGTGGTCCCACTCCACAAAGGTGGTGCCACAACAGACCCCGGACTCTATTGCCCTATAAGCCTATCTAGCCTGGTCTGCAAAGCTATGGAGCATATCATCATGGTACTCATACACACAGACATCAGGAACCTACAGGCACTGGATCCTACACAATTCAGCTTTGTTGTGGGCAGATCTTGCCTCTTGAACATGGTTGACTTCTTTAAACAGTTACCAGGTCCATAGACGTATGGAAGGTAGTCCACACAGCCTACCTGGACCTCGCAAAAGCCTTCACAACAATACCCCACTTGGGCATCATACATAAGCTCACCAGCTTAGATATCGACACATATGTCACAAGATGGATTGCTACGTGGATATGGGATAGCACCCACACGGTATGCATTGCAGGTGCCATGTCTGACTCTACACCAGTTACATGTGACATCCCACAAGGCTCAGTCCTGGGACATGTCTTGTTCAGTATATATTCCTCTGACGTACAGGCTAACACAGGAGGAATATGTCTGACCATGTTCGCAGATGACTGCAAACTGTGTGCCATATTTGACTCTCCAGCTGGCACAAGCATCCTCCAAAAGGGTCTCACAGAGATGGATAACTGGTGCCAGAGCCATGGCCTATAGCTGAATGCCATTAAATGCATAGTCATCCCCTTTGGGAATCACATAGTGCCCACACATTACCACATAGGTGTTAATACATTAAGTATGGTAGAAGTTGTTAGGGATATGGGGACATGAGTAGTTTGTAATCTTGCCTTTGACAATCGCATTGCCATAGTGGTTTGACAGACATTCTATATAGCCCTCCCTATCTCAACAGGTTTTACATCTAGATCAAGTAAAGTCATTGTGCCCCTATACTCATGAGGCCCATGACTGGATACAATGCCCCATTTGGGATGTACGTTACCCTCCACCTGCAGCAACTGTATTGGCCACAAAAGCACCTCACCAAGTGGATCTAGGGACTCACACAAATGCCCTGTGCAGTTCAGCTAAAGTAACTCCAGCTCTACTCAGTCACTTACCACCTACTCAGATGCGATCTGTGCCTGTTGTTTACAGCCATGTCAAACACAGACTTAATGGACATGCTCCACCTCAGTATATCCGGATCCCTTACAGCTCCAAGCTCCAGGGACTTACACCTCAGCACAGATATTTATAGAAAATGCTGGAAGGACACATTTTTATCCCAGATGCTCCCCTCACTCTGGAATGGGATACCAGTCCTGCATAGGCTGTGCCCCCCACTGACCCCCTACAGGAGACATATTGACGAGTGGATGGGCGATCGTATGTTTACCCCTGGAATCTCTTCTGGGTCCCTGCTGGACAGAGGCACAATAAAGCAAATGTAAAAGGCCTATCTTGTGTGTCCTACTATTCACAGGCACAGTCTACTAATCTAACAGGGCTGCGAAAGCCAAACAGACTCTGGCTAGGCTTATACATGCCCTAGGGCAGATAGCCTAGTATCAACCTATACACCTATGGTAATGTTTGGGATGCACATTGTTTATTGATGATAATGATTGCAGGTTTTTTCTCTTCTTTGCTTTCACACTTTCTGTGAACATCCTAAGTATCTGCACAACATATTTTATTATGACAGGGTTCCAATATATTATATCTGTGTCTGTTGTCATATAACTGTGTGCACATGGCAGATTGGTGAATACTGAGAGGTTCCTGTGTTAACACATGCAACTGCCGGATATGTGTGGCCCACTGCCATACTCAGACATGGCCTAAGTGTGTGAGCATGCCCAGTCTGTCCTTTCAGTGTTTTGTTGCCTGACATTTGTCTCATTTATTCAAGTGTGTGAGCATGCCCAGTCTGTCCTTTCAGTGTTTTGTTGCCTAACATTTGCCTCATTTATTCGTGTGTGAGCATGCCTAGTGTGACCTTTCAGTATGTTGCTGTCTGAAGTCCAGTACATTTGTTGATGTGTGTGAACATGAGCAATATTAACAATTATACTATATGTGTTTTTAAAATCAGGTTCTATTCTTACTGCAGGGCTCACCTTTGTGTCATAACTCGACAGGGATTATGCTGTGCCTCCAGGGTTTCCATGATATACATTGCATAGACTTATCAACATTTCTTCATACAGGCTGACCACTGCAATACTGGCATGGTTTAGTGGTTCAGTACTATGACTGTAGTGCACAGTATCCTGGGTTTGAGGCCTGTCACTGCTTTATATTTTCATACTGAGCAGACCAGACTGCTTAAGGGCCAGTAGAGCAAATATGAGCATGTTGGCTTTTGTTCAGCTATGCCCAACATAGACCAGGCTTGTCCAACATTGTTCAACGTTAACCAACATTACAGAACATTGCCCAATATTGCTCAACATTGACCACAGTTGTGCTAGTGTTAGTGTGTGCAATTGCTTTACATATACTAAATGGTGGTGAAAGCTGTTTAGCATTGCTTTATATTGCTTAACATACGGCAATCATGCCTCAGGTGGTGCTGCAGGGCTGCCTATGTCAGATGCACATACTGCACTCCCTATACATGTTTGGAAACAGGTAGTGTCAAGTTAGGCATCCCTTTTACTATTTGTGTGAGTCAGAGAGAGATATAATTTCCAGGGTTCCTACTGAGCCAGTGTATGTGCTATGCGTTGCCTCTTTGCCAAGGCCAAAGCATACTGGGCATACCTCCTTCTCCCTACTAGGGAAGGCTCAGGTTGTTCCTCCTCTAAGTCACGCCCTGCCTCTGATGGCCTTGGCAATGGTGAGGGGGCTGTTTGGCCCAGGCCTATGCTGCTCCTGCTGCAGCTGTTTTTGCAGGACCATATTATGTAGCATGGCACATACCATGACAATTTGGGTACATGTAGTTGGTGAGTACTGCAAGGCTCCACCAGATGTGTCCAGGCACTGGAACTGTGACTTGAGCAGGCCAAACACACGCTCGATTACATTTTGTGTTTGTGCGTGTGCCTCATTATGGCATTCCTGTTCAGGTGTGTGTGCATTTCTGATGGGTGTCATCAGCCACGGCTCCAGTGCATAGCCAGCATCCCCCACTAGGTGACCATGAAGGACGTCCCCATTGGCAAATGTCTGGTACAGCTGCATCAGATGCCAGATATGGGAATCATGGTAGCTTCCAGGACAGCCAGCATACACATTCAGTATTATGCCCTGGGCATCACACACAACCTGGCAGTTGATGGAGGGGAAGCCCTTGCGGTTGAAGTAGACCCTACCCCGCTCACCGGCTGGTGCTTTGATGCGTATGTGCGTGCAGTCTATTGCACCCACTACCTCAGGGTATTCCGTTATTTGCTGGAAGAGATGCATATTGCTGGCCAATACCTCATGGGAATTGGGGAAGTATACATGATCACTGACATGTGCTGATATGGCATCCAGGAACTGGTGCAGTACCCTGGATGCTGATGCCTGTGATGTCCCCATCATATCACCAGTTGATCTCTGGAAGGTGCCTGTTGCTAATATTCTTAGGCCAACACATACCTTGGTTTCCACTGGGATGGGTTCCCCTCTGTTGGTTCTATGTGTGAGGCATGGCTTGCACAGCTCAACAATTTGCTGCAAGAGGTCTCTGTCCACTCTATAGCGCTCCACTATCTCCAGCTCATGTAGCCCCTGGTAGGTTACCCTGGGCCTGCACACTTTTCTCCGTCTCCTCACTGTGGGTTGTCCAGCAGCATTCGCATTGTCACCATCCTCAGCATGTTGCATATGTCACCTTATAACAGCAATGGCAGCCCCTAACATTTCTTTGTCTCAGTAAAGCTTTTTCAATTTTCACTTCTATTAGCTTACTGCAGTGTTGCAGTGTCTCTTAAGAGAAACATAGTGGAATGTTGTTTGCAGAGTTTTAAGTGCTGGGCTGGGCTGGGCTAGTGTACTGCCTGTGTAATTGAATGATTCTGATTATTTTCACCTGCTAGCTCTGCTAGTACTCCCTGGTTAACTTCCTACTATTTGTTGTGCTTCCTTTTTCCTTTCTGTTTCCTCAGGGGGGCAGTGCCACACACACAAGTGCAAACACACTCACACCAGCTCACATGCCTGCACACATGCTTAGACTGACTAAAACTTGCTTATTCTTGGTAAAACGTGTGCACACCGGCGCAAACGCACTTACATAACTTTAAACAGCCTTATACATGCCTACTCTGACTTAAATGCACGCACAAACGTTTACATGCATGCACACAGTCTTACTCGGGTTTACAGGCATGCACCTGCAAGCATACATGCTCAGCAAGAAACTTTACTGTTATCCACGGCATACACCTTCAATTTCTTGCCTTTACCTAGCCTACCTGTTGACACACCTCTTCCAATGATGTGTAAATGACAGCTGACACATGCCACTCTGCTCCAATGAGCTTCACTTCTTTCATACATACCCCCTCGTGATTTCACCTATCTTCTACTTTGTTACTCCCCTTATCCTATTCCTACACTCCACTGACTGTGCTCATTTGCTATTTAAACTTGCGATTCCCTGTCCTAACCCTCATTTGCATAGGATTGCCTACTAATGCTTGGTTACATCTCTTTGACTGAGCTTCCCCCCTTAGCAACCTCTACTCGGTGGCCATGTTGTCTTCAGCCTGCCATTCCCTTGCATTGTAAATTCAGAATAGCAATAAAATCCACATTTGTGGATCTTAATTATTGATTTTCTGGTTTTTAGAGTGCAGCACGTTTGCGCCGCGCTGTGCTACGCTTAAACCCCGTGGATCGGGATGAAAAAAAAAATATTTTATTTTTATTTTGCATCAGTGAACATTGCCAATGGCCATATTTTTGGCCATGCTTCCTCAACTGGATGCATCCTTTTTTTTGGAGCTGTCACGGCTCCGTTTTGCTATTTGCAGAACCGTACTCAGTTGTCAACTGAGTACATTTCTGCAAAAACACTACTCTTACTCAGACAGGTTCGGGTTTCCTGGATCGCAAATTTACCTCATTTGCATAGCTTTTGCCTGCAATTGAGGTAATTTGCATATCCAAGCTTCTTTGC